>NC_090726.1:135682528-135840028 GCF_036898095.1 Palaemon carinicauda | reverse complement strand
GAGTAAGGGAAAGGATGATAGGGGGGAAAGGTAAGGGATGAACTTGTGTCTCATGGCTTACCACCCCCGGTTTCCCTGGGGCCATGACCTTTAAATCTTTTGCAGGGCTGATATGACTGGGCCAAGGTTGAACCCGTCCCAGGATTTCCTAGAGCAGTCCTTCAGGTAATGTTCCGTGAAAGTGGACTGTCTGGACCAGGTACCCGCTTTCAGAATCTGGCCCACGGCCATGTTCTTCTCAAACGCCAGGGAGGTGCCTAGACCCCTAATATCATGAGGCCTTGGTCTACCTGGAAGAGGGATTCCCGAAACCTCGTAAGCTCTCTTGACCACTTGTCGCAACCAAAAGGAGATTGAGTTCTTAGAGACTGGTTTCTTCACCTGACCAGTTGAGACGAATAAGGTCTTGATCTCCGGTCGAAGCCTGGAGGTCCTTTCAAGGTATTTTCTAACTGCTCTGACAGGGCATAAGAGTAAGTCTTTAGGATTGTCCGACCTAGGGATCGCTGGGACCGAAAAGCCCTCGAACCGAGGATCCCAACAGGCTGGGTTCTGCGTTTTGGCTACAAAGTTAGGGACGAACCGAAAGGAGGCCTCCCGCCACCCTTTTGAGTGTGAAACCTCATACGATAATCCGTGCAATTCACTAACCCTCTTCGCTGAAGCCAGGGCTAAGAGGAAGACCGTTTTGAGGGTGAGATCCTTATCCAGGATGTCCTTGAGGGGCTCAAAGGGAGGTTCTGATAGGACTTTGAGTACTATGGCTAGGTCCCACTGCGGTACCCTCACCTCCGGTGGGGGGCACGACTGCTCAAAACTCCTGATGAGCATCGAGATGTGCCGAGAGGATCCCAAATCAATGCCCTTCAGGAGGAAGACTTGACCTAACGCTGCCCTCACTCCCTTTATTGCCGGAATGGACGAGCCCAAATCGTCCCTGAGATACACCAGGAAGTCCGCCACGTCGTGGATCGAGGCCCCCAAGGGCTTGATATTACGGGAAGCGCACCATTTCGAGAAGACTGCCCATTTTGCTTGGTAGACAGCGATAGAGGACCGCCCGAAGTAACTCGACATCCTCGTCGCAGTCCTCGATGAGAATCCATCCTTCTTCAGAAGCCGCTCGATAACCTCCACGCGTGAAGGCGGAGGGACCGAGTGTTTTCGTGAAACCTTTGGAAGTGGGGTTGACGAAGAAGGTCTGGCCTGTCCGGGAGAGGTCAAGGAGGAAGAAGGGCCAGTTCTTTTAAGTCTGCGAACCACTCCCTCTCCAGCCACCAAGGCGCGACCAAAGTCATCTGAAGGTTGGCTGTTGTCCGTACTCTGTTGAGGACTTGACGTATCATTCCGAAGGGGGGAAAAGCGTACAAATCGAGGCCATCACAAGGGTGCTGGAAGGTGTCCACGAACGCTGCTGACGGATCTGGAACTGGAGAACAGAACACGGGGAGTTGGGTGTTCAGACGTGTGGCGAATAAGTCTACTACTGGGGAACCCCACTTCAGTATGACTGACTGAGCTGTGCTTGGATGTAGAGTCCACTCTGACCCTATTACTTGGCCTACTCTGCTGAGGCCGTCCGCCAGGACGTTCCTCTTTCCCGGGATGAACCTTGCTGTGAACTCGATCCCTTCCCATTCCAGAAGTTCTGTCGATAACGAACATAGCTCTTTCGACTTTAGACCCCCTTTCTTCTTTACGTAGGCTACTACTGTGGCGTTGTCGCACATCAACGCTACCGTGTTCCCCTGGAGGAGATGAACGAATTCTCGACTCGCTCTTAGCACCGCCATCATCTCTAGCACGTTTATGTGGTGCTTTGCTTCTTCGCTCGACCATTTTCCCTTTGTCGATTGGTCGAGTAGGTGAGCGCCCCAACCTTCCTTCAACGCATCCGTAAACAATAGGACTTCCGGAGGGTCGGGGGCGAAGGGCATCCCCAGCTCGGTGTTCCTCCTGTCGTGCCACCACTGCAAGGCTACCTTCGCTTCTGGGGAGACCGGAACCAGTTTGTGGGGATTTCTCCCCTGGGTCCAATGCTCTTTCAGGTTCCACTGCACCGCTCGAAGTTTGAGTCTCCCTTGTGGCACTAACTTTTCCAAGGACACTAGGTGGCCCAACTACCTCTGCCAATACTTGGCCCTCCTGGGCAGGTCCAACAGAAAGGGTTGCAGAACACGCTCTAGGTTCTCCAACCTCTCCAACGAAGGGAATGCTCTCACTAGCTGGGTGTTCAAGACCATCCCCAAGTAGGTCATCCTGGTGGAGGGGATCAGCTGGGACTTCGCTACGTTGACCGTGATACCCAACTGCTCGCAGAGACTAAGTAACTTCCCGCCTTGTTCCTTCAAATCTTCCTTTGAGGCTGAAAAAAGCAACCAAACATCCAGGTACCGGATCAGACGGATGCCCTGCTCGTGAGCCCATACGGAGACTGTCGTGAAGACTCTTGTAAACACTTGAGGAGCCGTCGACTGCCCGAAGCAAAGGGTCTTCAATTGTAGCACTCGGGAATCCCACTTTATCCTGAGGAACTTCCTGCTGGAGGGATGGACGGGGATTTGGAAGTAGGCATCCTTGAGGTCCAGGGATATCATGAAGTCCCATTCCCTCAAGGCGGCCAACACTGTCTTGGCAGTGTCCATCTTGAACTCGGTTTTCGCCACAAACTTGTTGAGGGCCGACAGGTCTATTACTGGTCTCCATCCCCCTGTTGCCTTTTCCACTAGGAAGAGCCTGCTGTAGAACCCCGGGCCGGGCTCTTCAACTAGTTCCAACGCACCCTTGGAGATCATGGATGACACTTGTTCCTGTAGAGCAGCCCGTTTCAAGGGGTCCTTGGGAATCAGCCACTCCGCCTGAAGGGCTGGAATACAGTAAGCGAGGGAGGTTCCGCTCAGAAGGGTAGTCTGTAACCTTCCCTCAGGATTGTCACCGTCCAGGGATCCGCACCGTAATCCCGCCATGCTTGCCAAGAGTGTCTGAGGCATCCCCCCACCTGAGGCTCCTGTAGGGGTAGGGGGCCTCGCCTCCTATCTCCTTCTAGAGGAGCGTCCGGACCGACCTCTTCTTGCGTTCCCGTAGGACGGTCTAAAGTTAGACTGGGGAGCCGTGGCACCTCTAAGGGGGGGCCGAGTTGACTGCAGCCAGGGAGCCGCAGGTGGCTCTCCTCTAGGTTAAGCTGGAGAGGAACGGGAAGTGTGAGGGCCGTCCACGGAGGGCCTCCTGGGAGGTGGGCGCCTCATAGGGGGAGGTCTATGGTCTCCCATGTCCTTCATCTTCCTCACCCGTTCCATCGTCTCGTCCACCAACTTAAGGGGGAAGATAGCCTCGTCCCAGATTGAGGAGTTTCTCAATTTCCTTGCTTCTCGGTCCGGGAGTTTCCTCACTAGTTTGCTCAGAATAGTGTCTCTCTTCCTCAGGACCCAATTGGTAGCCTGGGAGAGAGATTGATAGGATAAAAATTTTAGGGCCTTGCCCCCTGAGGTAATTAGCTCTCTCAGTAAGGTTTGATTTTCAGGCAGGGACAAATCATGAGAGGCCTGAAAGCCAACTAACGTGCAGGCCCACCAGTCCAACCAGGAGGACACGTAGACTAGGTCCTGGGCCATGTCCTCCATCATGGAGGTCTCCGACGGGGAAAAACACACAGGGGCTGTGGACGCTCTGTCTTCAGCGGCACCCTGGTTCAACGTGGTGATGGCTGTCTCCGTCGCGCGGGGTCCTCCCCGACGACCTTCCGTTATGTATAACCTCTTCTGCGCCTCCAGTCCCGGAAGCAGCTTCGAGGCACTTTGACTCCTAGGGGCGTCTGCTAGGCCGTCCAGGAACTTATCAATATGCTCCATACCCAGCCTTACGTCAGGAGCTAAGGATAGAGCTAAGGAGGGCCTTTGCTGAACCGGATTCTCCACCAACCTGCTAAGTCCGGAGAGCTAGGCTTGTTCAGTGGTGGGCATCGGTTCATCCAGCCTATGGTGCCGTCGTATGAGGGCCAACACTTTGCGGTAGGAGATGTCAACGGACGAGTACTCCCCTCCTTCCACCAGGGCCTCCGTCACCCGTCCTTCCTCACGAGTATCATCGGTGACGGTAGGGAGAGCTACGTTGGATGGGACTGCCTGTGTCACGGGCGGACCCGCAGAGGCGAAGGTATCCGTCATGGGATTACCTTGCCCTGCGGGCATCCTCGTATCTGTGGGAATATTCCTGGCCGAAGGGCGCCCTTGGAGCTTAATGAAGTCAGCCAAGGAGCCCGCGGCTGGCGTAACGCCTCCCTCCGCAGAGTAGGGGCCACGGAGGCCTTCGAAAACTTCGGCGGCTCACGGGGAGCTAGGAAAGGCCTCCCTCGGTGAGGTTCTTGTCCGTAGGAGGAGCAGGAGGGGAGAGACGGTGAGGACGAGGCTCTAGGGAGCGAGCCACCCGGAAGCGGCCGCGGCTGTGATGACCTTAAACAGCTCGCTCCGGGGCACCGTGATACTCACCCACTCTTTGGACTTACTCCTCTTCGCTTTCTTCTTAGGTCTGGACTCCTTCTTCTTCTGTCTTGAACGGGAGCGGGACTACTTCTTCTTCCTGGACCTCTCGCGCTTCCTCCTCGCGGACCTGGAATCGTCGTCTGAAGATGAATCCACAGACAAGGAAGACGAGGAGGAGGAAAGGGAATCAGCCGAATCACCTGAGGCGTCCAACTCCGCGGGGGTTACTCCATGCCGAACCTCTGTTTCCGCAGGTTGCATGAAGACGGGCGGAAGAGTCGCCGCGGGCGCTGGGGGGGGGGGGGACCGAGGAACGTTCTTGCGGCCGATCCAATGGTTAAACTCCTCTTCTAGTCTGAAGGATGACCTGCAGGGTGTTCTAAGGATATCCCAAACGACGGGGTCCGAATTTGACGAATGGCCTTTCTCGACATCCCCCCCGGCGGCCGAAGTACCTGAAACACATGCCCAAGATGGGGGAGAAGAGGTAGTACCTGACTTCCCCCACATCGGGTCTTCGGTAGAGACGGGCCCTGCGGGCACCAGGACCTCGTCTCCCACACACTCTACCGCACTTCCCTCAAGCCCCACACATGCCTGTAATACCTCAGAAACTTCCCCCACAGGTAATTCAGACTCTTGGGGAAGGACAATGGGACGCTTCCCCGCAACGGACTTACCTCGACCCCTACTCCGGGTAGGGGAAGATGGAAGGGAACCACGTTCCGACGAGGCATCCGGGGACGCCAAAGCAGAGGACGCGGTAGCTTTCTTGGGCGATTTCTTGGCCGACTTCTTCTTCTTAGTCCCATAAAGGACCCACTGAATCTCGACCCAAGACTCGCACTCCGAACACGTGGCGGTAGGGGAGCATACTTTGCCCCTACATGACGAACAACGCGAGTGTGGATCAACCTCAGCATTCGAAAGGAAAGCCCCACAAGACTTACCAGCCACAGGCCCAGGGCAACGGCGTGGATGCTCCATAATAAAAACACTAACACCAAGAGACACAAGGACACAAGGGAAAGGGGTAAGGATACGGGCACAGGAACCACGTGGTAAACACAAAGGGTCGCACTGGGTGAGAGAGCGCGCGGCGGGATGTGAATCACGTCGCGACCAGAAACTTACTGAGGAGCGCGACCTAATCTAGCACGCTCTCTGACCCCGGGTCGCCTCGGGGCGCGTATCACTCCACCTGAGGTCACCCATAGAAAATGGGAATAGGGTAAACTACACAAAATTCTGGTTGGTTGGGAAGAGTTACCAGTAACTCCTAAGAAAGTAGTTCTAGGTAAGTACTCTGTGTTGGAACAAACACATATAAAATAATCTCACCAACCATTCAAGTACAGTCACACCCCCTTCCTTCAACATCTCAGCTCTCACACCATCCATACCAGATGCTTTTCCTACTCTTGTTTCATCTAGTGCTCTCCTCACTTCCTCTATTGTAATCTCTCTCTCATTCTCATCTCCCATCACCGGCACCTCAACACCTGCAACAGCAATTATATCTGCCTCTCTATTATCCTCAACATTCAGTAAACTTTCAAAACATTCCGCCCACCTTTTCCTTGCCTCCTCTCCTTTTAACAACCTTCCATTTCCATCTTTCACTGTCTCTTCAATTCTTGAACCAGCCTTCCTTACTCTCTTCACTTCTTTCCAAAACTTCTTCTTATTCTCTTCATATGACTGACCCAATCCCTGACCCCACCTCAGGTCAGCTGCCCTCTTTGCCTCACGTACCTTGCGCTTTACTTCCACATTTTTCTCTCTATATTTTTCATACTTCTCTATACTATTACTCTGCAGCCATTCTTCAAAAGCCCTCTTTTTCTCTTCCACTTTTACCTTCACTCCTTCATTCCACCATTCACTGCCCTTCCTCATGCTGCCTCCAACAACCTTCTTGCCTTGTTATAAAAAAAAAAAAAAACTTGTTAGATGAAGTCACATTTCCATAAAATACGAGCTGGTCGAAATATTAGTTCTTTGATCAGTGAAAACTGGAACTGGCTAATAATAACTTTGAACAGCTAATTGGAAAACACACAGATAATGACAGAAAACTATAAGGCAAAAGCCAATGCAGTTACAAACTAATAGGAAATTGCAAAGAATTTCAATCCCTTGTACAGGAGGCTATGATGCAAGAAACACTACAATACCATATAGAGTAATACTTAACGAACTAAACCACCTGAAATTACAACATAAACCTTACCCTCTTTTGAGGAGACTTTTTTGGAGAACTAGATGTACCACTACCAGTTACAGTTTTTGAAGGCTTCAGATCAAACAGAGTTGCTTGCTTCATTTTCTTATTCGGTAATGAATCCTTCTCCGTTTCTCGTTTCACAGGTTTGGCCAAACCAACTTTCTCTGGCGTCTTCTTGAGTTCAGTGTTGTCAGCTTCGAGTTTAGGAGACTTGCTTGCAAGAGCTGCAAGAGAAATATCATCATCACTGTCACTAGTTTCCATCTTCACAGGCGTTTCAGACTTTACAGGTAATGACTCCACCTTGTTCAATTCAACTTTCAAAGATCGCTTGACACCAGACTTTGTAGCAGGCTTCTTTTTGGGGGCATTGGTATCCTTCGGCTCTTTTTTTATTTTTTCCTTCTCCTTCTCAGTCTTGATCTTTTTATTGTCATCGTTCTTTTGCTTTTTCGCCTTCTCTACTGGCTGATCTAATTTTCTCTTTTTCGCAGTGAAGTTAAAAGAGGGCTGGGTAAATATTGAAGCAAGTTTACTTGGTATATTATACTGCTTAACCAAGTCCTCTGATACAATCCATGGAGTGAAAGCACTAGCACGCTGTCTCAGGGCATTTGCTCGGATGAATAGACGAAAGTGCTCCTTTGGGGGAATCTTATATGTTCGCCTGTGAAAAAAAAATAAAGAAAATTTTAAAAGTTCCCCAACAATTTTAAGTATTCTGTACAAATTTCATTACCAAAAGTTCAATTAATCGAGTCAATAGGTGTGCATATATTTAACGGGGAAAAAAATATATTAAAAAGTGGCGACATAACCTTACATTCTTTCTTAGTCCTAACATGAAATAAAATTGTAAAGGGAAAATAAGGAATTGAAAACTCTAATCCAAGTGGCAAAAAGTAACCCTCTTTGAAAAAAGGGAGGATTATATAATCTAGGAAACTGGATGGATAATTTTAAATTTCAGCAGTAGCGAGAAAGTTATAATACTAATTAATCTTGGATTGGTGGGCTATACTAGCTGTGTTGAGGTCTGTGAAGTTATTCAGCACACAAGTTCAACTGGGGAAACCCCATCATTGTACAACAAAGTAAAATTAAAAGAAGTTGACCAGCTAAAAAGAAAAAATGAAGTGGGAACAAAGGTGTAAAGTAGGATATAAAGCAAGTGCAGCTACTGTAGTGGCTGAAAGAATGCTGCAGACTTGAATATTGCCTACAGAGCACCATGTGAAGTGCAGTGACAGTGCTAAAACACTACAGGAAAATACTAGCCTATCTTGGATTGAAATACAAGAGAAGTCCTCTTTTGCTAAAGTAAATAAATAAAAAACCTTAAGGGGACCGTCCGCCATGTCCGCCATTTTTTTTCCTAATGATCCAAATTACACAATTTCTATATATGTATTAGACATATATAATATCTTCATCATATAAAAATTTCAAGTCATTTGATCAAAAACTTTTGGATTTATTAGCAAAAATCATGATTTAAAAAAAATATTTAGGTAAATTTTCCCCCACTACTATAATACCAATTGTATTGAAACTTATACCACAAAAACTACTCTAACAACCGAACAATTCTGTCAGACAGAATTTTGATTTTCCTTTGTTTTTTTTTAATGAATTTTTATTTTTTTTTTCCTCGTCTAGACGGAAAATAATCGTGAAAAAAATGTAAAAAGAAAATCAAAATTTTGTCTGACAGAATTGTGGGATTTTTATTCTTCTTTTCAACGATATCTTTTTCTCTAATATCGAACAACAGATAAGTGAGAAAAATGTACCTAAGGAGGAATAAGTATGTTTTTGAGTAATGAGCTCCCAAAGATTTGCAGCAAACTTTCGCTTCTTTTCTAAAAGAAATCAAGATAATATTATTATGATAACTTTTATTGTTTATTCCTACATAAATGCACCCTAAAGGAGGTATTTGAACCCTCAGTTTACTATTCCTATGTTATGAGTTGCCAGCGATCTCTAATTGTTGCCAGTGTTTTAGTTAGCAGGTTTCAGCTTTGTACTCTTATCCATGTTTCCCTTTTTCTTGGTTCTTTTTTCTTGTTCTCCACTTACTTTTTGTTCTTTCTATCACCTTATGTAACATTGGCATTGCTATAAAATTCCAGAGGACGTTGTGAAAGCACAATCAACATACGAACTTCAAGTAAATAAACACATGGATTATAATTTCTATATGTCTTTGGAAACTTTGCTGATATTTTCGTAGCTGGTAGTTTTCATTCACCTACCCTCTACCAATGCCTTTCATTTCTGCCAGAAGTACGAGAATTCGAAACGAGGGAGGGAGGGAGGGAGGGAGGGAGAGAGAGAGAGAGAGAGAGAGAGAGAGAGAGAGAGAGAGAGAGAGAGAGAGAGAGAGAGAGAGAGAACTGCGCATCTGTCAAACTCAGTCATACAGACGACGCCATAAGGATGACGTCATCATTTAAAGACCGCTATATCTTCATTGTTTGTAAAAATGATTGACTATTTGTTCTTTCTATAACCTTAGGTAACATTGGCCTTGCTATAATGTTCCCGAGGGCATTGTGGAAACACACTGTACATACGAACTTCAAGTAAACAAACGCATACATTATAACTTCTATACATCTTTGGCAACTTTGGCTTCTGTTATTGTAGGAGTAGATTTCGTTCATCTACACTCTACCAATGCCTTCCATTTCTGCCAGACGTACGATAGCTCGAAATATAAGTGAAAAATCGCTATAGATATGCAAAATTAACACAAAGACGATTTTGTCAAACTCAATCATGCAGACGACACAGTAAGGATGACGTCATCATTTAAAAACCTCTATATCTTCGTTATTTGTAAAAATAATTGGCTGAAACTTCTGGGGAGTATGTACGACATGTTTACGCATACATAGAAGCAATAAAACTATTTTCGATTTCTGAAAGTTGTTATGTCAATACCCCATGGCGGACGGTCCCCTCAAGTACCTAATTTAAGGACAATATTTTTCTCAAATATTTGCATACTCAAAAACAGATATTGGAAGAAGAATGTTATAGAATGACATTTTCATTTATCAGATTCAAAGATTTGGATGGAAATATGACAAATTCGTAGGTAATTTGTATTTTTCCTAACTATACAAACCTTAGCTATTTAATAGGGGGGTTCTTACTTTCAGCGTAGCTGAAATGACGAGCCATTAAAATTTTTAACGAGGGTTTACAACCTCACCGCTAGTTAGCGGGGGGGGTAGGGGGGGGGTAGCCTGCTACACCCCCCACCCCTCTCACACACCTGTGCTTGAGCTCACTTTGCTTGGAGGTAGGATTCAAGGGGGATAGGGCTGGCAGGCAAGTTTGATTAAATAGCTAAGGTTTGTATAGTTAGGAAAAATACAAATTACCTACAAATTTGTCATTTGTTTCGTAACTGACATACAAACCACGCTATTTAATAGGGGTGACTCACCCATTAGGAAGGGTGGAAAGTCCCTGCCAGTACTGGCTTTTGGCTTTGCCCGGGGACTCGATATTTGAGTGTGTTCGCACTCAGCAATAAGGAGTCCCTGCACCTCGCTAGAACCTTGCAAGCTGTGTGTGAAGGTAAAATAAAGTGTGACTCGTCCTAGGAAGTTGACCTGTAGTCCCTTAGAAGCAAACTTTAGGCTACGACTCTCCTAATACCACCTCATCAGGGTATGGGGACGTGACAGTATTATCTTAATACTTGGAACACAAGGAAACATGGTTTACCTGCAGTGGTTTGAGGTCAGCTGTGCAGAGAACCCAGGATGCTGCTTTCCCCAAGAGAGGGGAGGATGAAGAAAAGAGTAAGGGCCAGACAAATCTTTTCATTCATGCAGACTAAGACCGGGTAATAATGCCCTCAACCTTCTGCTACTTGTCCACTAAGGAGCCTGAAGTTTAAACCAGCTGTTGTGCAGCCACCACAGGACCAATAGAAAACGTATCGAGCCTCCTGTGGGTCACGTCGTGTAGGTAATGGGCTGTGAAGGTCGTCTGACGTTTCCACACCCCAGCTTGAAGGACCTGCATCACTGAGAAATTTCTCTTGAAGGCCAGGGACGTAGCTATGCCCCTGACATCATGTGCTCTAGGGCGACGTGACGGAGGAGGGTCTGGATTTAGGGACAGATGGATCACCCTACGAATCCATGCCGAGATGGTGTTCTTGGTGACCCTTCTCTTAATCCTCCCAGTGCTAACAATGCTTGCACCTGGGGACGGTCTGCAACTGCTCTTCTGAGATATAGCCTCAGATTCCTTACTGGGCAGAGTAGGAGAAGGTCTGGGACATCTGTTACAGAACGGAGACTCGAATCCAGGAGTCGAACCCACCGTCCGGCACCCCCTGATTTTGAGTCTTAGCACCAAACTCAGGGATGAATTTGAACATTACCTACCCCCAACACCCTTGCATGGGTGATGTTATATGAGAGACCATGAAGTTCATTGACTCGCTTGGCCGAAGCCAAAGCTAGTAAGAACACCGTCTTCCAAGTTAGGTGGAGAACTGAAGCCTGGCGTAACGGTTCATAGTGAGGTCTCTTGAGAGACCTGAGAACTCGAACCACGTTCCATGGAGGAGGTCTCACATCCGACTGAGGGCAGCTAAGTTTATAACCTCGTATGAGTAGGGAAAGTTCCAGCGAGGAAGAAAAGATAATTTCTTTGAGCCTGAAGGCTAGACTTAAGGCTGAGCGATAGCCTTTCATCCCCTTGACTGAAAGGCGCATTTTCTTCCCATAAATACCCGAGGAACTCCACTATTGCTGGAATAGAGGCATCGAGTGGAGAGAGACCCCTTCCACGACACCAACCACAGAAGACTTTCCACTTTGCCTGGAAGACGGATGCGGATGATTTTCGCAGATGTCCAGACATCCTAATCGCAACTTGTTGCGAAAAATCCTCTCTCAGCGAGGAGATGCTGGATAGTCACCAGGCGTGAAGTCTAGCTTTTGTGGAAGATGCTGGCATGTGGTTGTCTGAGTAGATCGTGTCGTGGAAGGAATTTTCTTGGAAGTTCCGTTAGGAGTTGCAGAAGGTCCGGAAACCATTCCGCGTGATGCCATAGCGGAGCTATGAGGGTCATTGAAAAATTGACCGATATTCTGGTCTTGTTGAGTACCTTCCTCATAAGACAGAACGGGGGAAAGGCGTACACGATGTTGTCCCACCGTTGCTGGGAGGCATCTTACCAGAGCGCCTTGGGATCCGGGACTGGGGGGAAGTACAGTGGAATCTTGAAGATCAACGCTGTCCTGAACAGATCCACAGTCGGGGAACCCCACAAAATCAGGACTTTGTTGGCTACTAGATGACACAAAGATCACTCGATACTCACTATCTGAGACGCTCTGCTCGGATTGTCGGCGAGCACATTCCTCTTGTCTGGAATGAAACGCGCCGATAGTAGAATCGAGCGGACTTCAGTCCATCTCAGTATCTCTACTGCAAGATGGGATAGCTGCTTCGAAAAGGTACCTCCTTGCTTGTTGATGTAAGCCACTACTGTGGTGTTGTCGCTTACCACCACCACAGAGTGACTTGAGCCACCACTGGAGAAATCTCAACCTGAGGCGATCGTTGGGGACTAGACGAGCCAAGGATGAAAGGTGACCAAGGAGACGTAACCACGATTGGGTTGGAAGCTCTTCTCGTCTGAGGAAAGGGCTTGCGACCCCTCTCAGCCTTGCTATCCTGTTGTCTGATGGGAAGGCTTTGTGGAGATTGGTGTCTATAATCATGCCTAGGTAAACCAGTCTTTGAGTGGGAAGCAGAGAGGACTTCTCGAGATTTACCATGATCCCCAGATCCTGGCAAAGTCCTAGAAGTTTGTCTCGGTGTCGAAGAAGGGATGACTCCGAGTCTCCTAGGATCAGCCAGTCATCCAGATAACGGAGGAGACGGATGCCGATCCTGTGTGCCCACGATGATATTAGGGTGAACACTTCTGGTGAAACCCTGTGGTGCTGTGGAGAGATCGAAACACAGAACCTTGAACTGGTACCCCTTGTGGTCTAGGCTGAATCGTAAGTACTTCCTTGAAGACGGATGGACTGGGATCTGGAAGTACGCGACCTTCAGATCCAGAATACACATGAAGTCTTGCGGTTTCACTGCAAGTCTGACCGTGTTTGCGGTCTCCATGCTGAACGGAGTTTGCTTTAATCTGGACCTCTGCCCTAAGGGCCCGCCCCCTTGCTGATCCCATGGCAAGGGAGCTAAATGACACCGGATTCGTCCTCAGGGGAGGTAGAGATGATGTGAATGGGACGCGATATCCCTGACTGATTACGGAAATCGTTCAGGAATCGGCCCAGAGTTGCTGCCACCTGTCTGCGCAACCTTGCAGGCATCCCCCCCACTGGCGGACATGCAGGGTCACTGCCAATCCTAGCGTTTGCGACCTTGGCTGCTCCCTCTAGGATTCTTCCCTCCCCTGGAGGACTTCTTGCCTTTCTTGTCCTTGACCCGAAAGGGCTTAGACACCACTGTCTTTGCTGCCATTGTCGGTTTTGTGGTCTTGGTGGAACGTGGCTGCTGGGGTGCAGGAGGTTTATAAGACTTGAATGTCACAGCCCTATGTAGGAGGGAGTCTTGGTGACTTCCTCCACCTCTTGGCAGCCTGCTCCACGTCCTTAGGCTCAAACAGGGGCCTCCCAGTATTGTCTTGGAGTCCTTCAACTCCCTCCTGGGAGGGATGCAGGACTCCAACAACGACGGAGGCAGGCTCTTCTCCACCCTTGTTCGAGAAGACTTTACCGCGCGAGGTAGGGTTTCCCTCAATGGTGTGATGGGGGAACATCACACCTCACGTGACTCTCCTGAGGACGGAAAATCCTCGTCCTCGGAGAAGTTACCGCGTCCGAAACTCCTCTTTTCCTCTTCAGGGGAGTAGATGCAGCCAAGAATTTGTGGCCCAACTCAGAGAGAATAGGCTTGAAAGCCTGTGCTACCGCTCTGATTAGAGCCCCAAACCAGGGCTGCCGGCTGCGCTGTCAGACACTCGCTCTGGAGGGGGGAGTCGCCTGAAGAAAGATGATGAGGAAGAAATGTCCCTGGACCTTTCTGGAACCTTCCCCCCTTCCGGCAAGCACACTGTTCTGCGCTTGCGGGGGGCGAATTATTATTATTATTACTATCCAAGCTAAAACCCTAGTTGGAAAAGCAAGATGCTATAAGCCCAGGGGCTCCAACAGGGAAAAATAGCCCAGTGAGGAAAGGAAATAAGGAAATAAATAAATGAAGAGAACAAATTAACAATAAATCATTCTAAAAAAAGTAACAACCTCAAAACAGACATGTCATATATAAACTATTAACAACATCAAAAACAAATATGTCATAAATAAACTATAAAAAGACTCATGTCCGCCTGGTCAACAAAAAAGCATTTGCTCCAACTTTGAACTTTTGAAGTTCTACTGATTCAACTACCCGATTAGGAAGATCATTCCACAACTTGGTAACAGCTGGAATAAAACTTCTAGAGTACTTCGTAGTATTGAGCCTCATGATGGAGAAGGCCTGGCTATTAGAATTAACTGCCTGCCTAGTATTACGAACAGGATAGAATTGTCCAGGGAGATCTGAATGCAAAGGATGGTCAGTTATGAAAAATCTTATGCAACATGCATAGTGAACTAATTGAACGACGGTGCCAGAGATTAATATCTAGATCAGGAATAAGAAATTTAATAGACCGTAAGTTTCTGTCCAACAAATTAAGATGAGAATCAGCAGCTGAACACCAGACAGGAGAACAATACTCAAAACAAGGTAGAATGAAAGAATTAAAACACTTCTTCAGAATAGATTGATCACCGAAAATCTTGAAAGACTTTCTCAATAAGCCTATTTTTTGTGCAATTGAAGACACAGACCTTATATGTTTCTCAAAAGTAAATTTGCTGTCGAGAATCACACCTAAAATTTTGAAAGAGTCATACAAATTTAAAGAAACATTATCAATATTGAGATCCAGATGTTGAGGAGCCACCGTCCTTGACCTACTTACAATCATACTTTGAGTTTTGTTAGGATTCAACTTCATACCCCATAATTTGTACCATGCACTAATTCTAGCTAAATCTCTATTAAGGGATTCACCAACCCCAGATCTACATTCAGGGGATGGAATTGATGCAAAGAGAGTAGCATCATCGGCATATGCAACAAGCTTGTTTTCTAGGCCTAACCACATGTCATGTGTATATAGTATGAAAAGTAATGGGCCAAGAACACTACCCTGTGGAACACCAGATATCACATTCCTATACTCACTATGGTGCCCATCAACAACAACTCTTTGAGATCTATTACTTAAAAAATCAATAATAATGCTAAGAAACGACCCACCCACTCCCAACTGTTTCAGTTTGAAAACAAGGGCCTCATGATTAACACGGTCAAAGGCAGCACTAAAATCAAGGCCAATCATACGAACTTCCTGACCACAATCAAGGGATTTCTGTAGAGCATTGGAGATTCTAAGAAGGGCATCACATACTCCAAGGCCTTTACCAAAACCAAATTGCAAACTAGGGAGTAGATGATTACCTTCAGCAAACCTATTAAGACGTTTTGCCAGAAGACGTTCAAAAACTTTAGATAATATGGGAATTATGGAAATTGGGGGGTAATCAGTGGGACTTGAGCTACCACAAACACGTTTACATAGAGGAGTAACATTACCAATTCTCCAACAAGTGCTAAAAGCTCCTCTTCTTGCTAACTTGCGCAAAATAACATAACTTTGGAGCTAAGAAATCTGCTGTCTTTATAAAAAACAAAGGAAAAATACCATTTGGGTCTACACCTCCAAAAGCATCAAGGTCCACCAACAGAGCTTTAATCTCACGAGATCGAAAAGCTAAACTAGTTAGTTTAGCCTCAGGAAAACAGGAATGAGGAAGTTAAGTTTTTCATTACTCTGTTTACTGTCAAAAAACATCAGCCAAACAGGTTGCCTTTTCCTTTGGACAGTGAGTGACTGAGCCATCTGGTTTAAGTAAAGGAGGAACTGTTGCATCTACACCAAAGAGTGCAGATTTAAGGGTAGACCACCATTTATGTTCCTGAGTTGTACCAGAAAGTGTTTCTTTTATGGTTAAATTGTACTCCTTTTCAGTTGAGGCATAAACTCTCTGAGCAAAAGCTCGAAGCTGAGTATAGTTGTTCCAGGTCAAATCTGATCTGTTACCCTTCCAAAGGTGATAGGCCTCCTGCTTCTCCAAATAAGCACGTCTACAATCATCATTGAACCATGGTTTGTCCTTCACTCGGTACCTTAGCACACGAGAAGGGATACGCCTATCAATTATGTTGACTAGATTCTCATTCAAAGGGACAACAGGATCTACACTATTATATAATTGTGACCAATTCAAGCACAAGAGATCATGCAAAATCCCATTCCAGTCTGCTTGGGATTTCATATAAATTTTACAAGAATATGATATATCAGGGACAGGCTGCTCAGTCTTCACTAATAATGAAATCAAGGCATGATCGGATGTCCCGACTGGAGAACCAACCTTACTAGTTATAACGCCAGGGGAGTCAGTGTATACGAGGTCCAAGCAATTACCAGACCTGTGAGTAGCTTCATTTATGATTTGCTCACAGCCTGATTCAGAGGCAAAGTCTAAAGCTCTTAAGCCATGGCGATCGGTAGGAGAGTTAGAACTTAACCACTCCCTATGGTGACCATTAAAAAAACCAACAAAGACAAAAGAAGCCTTTCTATCATCTTCTTGTATCTTAGCCATAATGGTAAGAAGACAATCGAAGATAGAATCAACCATGTCTGGATTCCGGTAGATCGAACACAAATAAAAGTTATGCCTACCACACACTTTTATTACCTGAATCTCATGACATCCACATTGATAGCAGGACTTATGAGAAGCAGGGTACTTGGTCCTAATATACACTGCCATTCCCCTGACGCCCTTACCGCACGTTGTCCTGCAGCCTCGCGCGTGGGAGGGGATTGGCGATTGCGCTGGGGACCGCGCTGGCGCTCGCGCGATGGGGAATACCCGGGGCTTACGCACGGGAGACTGCTGGAGCGGTCACGCGAGACTTCATAGAGTGCGCAGGAATCAGATTGCGTGCAGGATCAGAATGAAGAGCCCGTGCAGGCGAAAATAAAAGATCGTTGGCGCGTACTTGCGTACCAGAATGTTAGCGCGCGCCCGTACGAGTTTGTTGGCGCGCGCGCAAAACTGTCGGAGCGCGCGCGCGGGAGACCATCGGTA
The DNA here is from genome assembly GCF_036898095.1 of Palaemon carinicauda. NCBI lineage: Eukaryota > Metazoa > Arthropoda > Malacostraca > Decapoda > Palaemonidae > Palaemon > Palaemon carinicauda. The sequence goes on along the minus strand of NC_090726.1, from coordinate 135,823,043 downwards.
CCCGCGCGTGGAAAAGATCGTCAGCGCTTGCGCGCGTAAGAAGATCGCCGGCGCTTGTGCGCGCAAGAAGATCGTTGGCGCTTGCGCGCTAAGAAGTTCGGCGAGTGCGCGCGCGGGAAACCATCGGTACCCGTGCGCGGACGATCATCGGCGCTTACGCGCGTAAGAAGATCTTCGGCGCTTGCGCGCGTATGAAGATAGGCGAGCGCGCGCGCTTCACGCGCTAGTAGGTTGAAGGGTCAGGTGGCAGGATGATCAGGAACTGGTATGTGTCCTTTAAAAAAGGGTGGGGATCCCCCAATGAGGACCGTCAGCAGGACTGCTTTAGAGTCCAGGACCGAAGTCCTTTGTTGCAGCGCAAAGTTGCGCTGGTAGATCGGTAGGTCAGCTGGCAGGACGATCAGGACCTGGGATGTGCCCTTTGGAAGGGCCAGCATCCACCGATGGGACCGTAAAAGGTCCGTGTTAGAGTCCAGGACCGAAGTCCAAAGGACCACGTTGCAGCACAAGATAGAGGTCACAGGAAGTTCTGCTTGATCCTCCGAGGCGGAGTCTATATGAGAGACCTCTCCCGCGAACGAGAGAGGTGCCCTTCGTAGAAGAGACGAAGACACTCGTGATGACGCCCCTTAGGGCCGTTGGATCAGCAAGCTGACCTTATCAGTAGCGATCCTCCAAAGAGGAGTCTCTCTGAGTGGTCTCTCTCGCAAACGAGAGAGGTGAAACTTCGTAGAAGAGACCTGAAGACACTCGTGGTGACGCCCCTTAGGGCTGGCGGATCAACAAGCTGAACTTAGCAGTAGCGATTCTCCGAAGAGAAGTCTCTATGAGTGGCCTCTCTCGCGAACGAGAGGTGAATACTTCGTAGAAGAGACTTGAAGACACCTGTGATGACGCCCATGAGGGCCGGTGCATCAGCAAGTTGACCTTTAACAGTAGCGATCCTCCGAAGAGAAATCCCTATGAGTGGCCTCTCTTGTGAACGAGAGAGGTGAACACTTTGTAGAAGAGACTAGAAGATGCCCATTGAGGGCCGGTGGATCAGCAAGCTGACCTTTAACAGTAGCGATCCTCCGAAGAGGAGTCTCTATGAGTGGCCCCTCTCGCGAATGAGAGGTGAACACTTCGTAGAAGAGACTAGAAGACGCCCATTGAGGGCCGGTGGATAAGCAAGCTGACCTTTAACAGTAGCGATCCTCCGAAGAGGAGTCTTTATGAGTGGCCTCTCTCGCGAACGAGAGGGGTAAGCACTTCGTAGAAGAGACTTGCCAAGACCGTGCTCCGCCCCTGAAGGAAGAGAAACTCAGCAAGGGGGGAGAGAATTCTGGGCGAAGGCAGCAACAGCAATCAGAGACGATGAATTTATCAAAATTTGGGAAGTTCTCCCTCTGAAGGGAGAAACAGCCTCACCTGGGGAGGAAACATCCCTTGGAAGGGAAGTTATCCAACCCCTGGAGGCGAACCTCCTTTGGCGTTCTTAGATGATCTGAAGTGCTGGTCATATTGTCACGGGAGTACTTCTAAGAGAAGGGATGACGCCCATGACGACGTCCTCTGAGGGACGGCAGTGACAGCAGATTCCCCACGCATGAACAGAACAGCTCTGCTTAGTCGGCACTCTAAGCCGAACGAAGAAAAACTGCATAGTTAACTGGGAAAAAATAAAATTAATTATTCAACAGAAATTCCCTAAGGAAAAACTCCGAAGAGAAACCCCGAGGGAACAACATAAAATAAGTATTGCGACAACAACAAAAATTAATTATTTAACAAATTCCCTAGGGAGGAACTCCGAAGAGGAACCCAGAGGGAACAACATAAAATTAAGTATTGCACCCTTCCTTCCCCAGTCGACATCCGCAGGAGAAGGGGGAAGCGGAGTAACTGTAATAAAAACAGAATTATAATTATTTAAATCAGCTAAGAATATTTAATAATAGTGAGAACCACTGATCCTCCGAAGGGAAGTGTTCCCCAAGGAGAAAAGCTGAAAAGTTAAAATACAATTATATTTTCACTAAAAATAATTGAGATAAACAATCGGAAGAGCAACCTAACTCGCGCACGGGAAAGGAGCTTCCCCAATAGTACACTGTTGTTGTAAAGGTGAACGAACTCGAGAAGAGAAAGACCGTAGTCAATCTTTGAGAGACCACATTCCCTTCACTCAGAAATCCATGTTTCCCCGTAGGAAAAAGGAAAAGGCGAAGACAATAGTTAAATGAAGAGGGTCCAGGCGATGACGATTCCCCTGCGGCGGCCGAGTTAACGGTTATATGCCGACGGGAAGACCAATGGACCAGAAAGGGAGAGGTCGTTCCCCACGAAGTGGAACTGTGGTGGCCTTGCTAATGTACCAAGTGTCGTTGTCGTATATGTATCACACACACAGCACAAACACTGAAAAGGAAACTTATCACATTTCTGTACACATATATATACATAAACATTAAGAATGTTTTCATATATACTGTATACTAGTATCAGAAAAAGTAAGTTAAAAGACAAAAATTAATGGCAGTCCAGAATAGGCGAGGAGGGAGAGAGGAAACAACCGCTCTCATTCCAAGCCAAAAGTAAAGGGACTAAATCACAGGTGTGTGAATGGGAGTGGTAGCAAGCTATCGCCTCCTACCCCCACTAACTAGCGGTGTAGGTCGTTAACCCTCGCTAAATTTTAATGGCTCGTCATTTCAGCTCCGCCAAAAGTATAACCCCTAATAAATAGCGTGGTTTGTATTCCAGTTACGGAACAAATATGAATATTACACGTATAATTATTAAATACAATAAAGTAAAACATCAGTTTATGGATAAATAGTTTGGTCAATGGCATGGCCAGGCCGAGCAGTACATACTCTACTCTAATTTTACATCTCATGTACGATGAGAACCCATAAAATCAGCTTCAAATTTCACATGCAGTAAATAACTCCAGTAAAAAATTCCACGTAGGATTCGCTTATAAAAACTTTTCTAAGTACGCACATTTCACACACACACAAAAAAAAAATAAAATCGATGGGTTAATCGATAAATAAAAGCACACAACTTGAAAAACTACTTACTGCAAGTCCTTGGAAGGGACATCCTTGATTTTTCTATCTTCACCAATGACGACTACATCATATAAGAGAGAAAGCATTCCTTTCTTTCTTCCAGGAGAATCTTCCTTTGGCTTAGTGCTACTGGAAGGACTACCCTCCTCCATTGCAGCAGAGCCATTACTAGTTCCATTGAGAGAGGGGGCAACATCTCTGTTGTTGTTAGTACACCCATTAGTTAGGGGAGGGGGAATAGGGCTGGATGAATTACTATCCCCAGCCTTTGGTTTATCTGAACTGGAATCAGGTTTCTCAGGCTTGGATTCACTGATTTCTGGCTGACCTGGAGCAGCCCTAGATGAGACCACACGAACCTGCGTCCTGGAGATGAGAGATATGCAGTACAAGCACCTCACAAATAAAATGTTTTTGTCAGGAACCAGAGGGTAGTATTAAATTCCTAAGTAATAAAAATCAAGAATGCCAGGGAGGTATATCTATTCATTAATACTTGAATAGTTGACCTTTCAACATACATATACCAAGGCACTTCCCCCTATTTTGGGGGTAGCCGACATCAAACAAACATAAAATTTCTATTGCTATGGCTAAAGGATAAAATTTACTTCACTGAAACAATTGTAGACTTTTACTCCCAAATAGACTACTGTCCTAAGAGGATAGAGTTCAAAATCAAATGAAATAATCTCACTTTAATTTCTATAGCTAAAAAAAATGTGCCCCCAGAAGATAAGATCTTTAAAAACGTGAATATTTCCAATAAACCAAGCGAGTATACTATATGTGTTAAAATTCTATTACAAATAAAAAATACTCACGTTGGGTTCAAATATGTTAGCTCTTCCCCTGGGTGAAATTTTGATAAGCATAGTGCAGATGTGGTTTCAACAAGTTGATCCAATGGTTGGGTACCTGAAGGAATAGATAAGCATACAGTACTATGTGATACCAATATTAGCAAAGACCTTTTACAAGTTTCTTGCAATTGCATATGCCCTATACATAATCAACCCAAGCAGAACAACTATAAAATACAATTCTTGATAAAATCAAATGCCATAAATAAAACAAATTTTAATAATAATTTGTACCTTTACTAATTATATAAACCTGAGTCCTTTAACAGGAGTATGACCTCAGCAAAGCTGGAAACTTGGCTGTTAAAATTTACAATGGTTAAAATTTACAATGAAGTGTCAGTAGTTGTTGGCTAGTGGCAGGGAAGCATTGCCTTCCTTCCTACTCGCTGAGTAGCCATTTTGACCTTAACATAGGAATTGCAGAGTGGATGAGGAAGGAAGTTTAAATTACAGGAGCCAGGTTTGTACAGACAGTCCTCGAGGTACGAACACCCGATTTATGAACGCAACTACCACAGTAAGAAAATATGTTCAAACTCAATAGAGTGATAATTTTGAAATTAGCGCCACTACCAACTGAGTCCCGATGCAGCTGCTGCCACCCAGGGAGGACAGCACTAAAATGCTTTATTCAAAATCTATTGTGATCGTCGTAGCTGTTTGTGTACATGACCATAATTTTTGCCTTCAAACGTTCCTTCCTTCGTCTATATCCAAATTGCCTTAATGTTGGAACTAGTTTGGTGGCCCCAGCTTGTACTGCTTTTGGTCTATCTATATCCTTCTGAACACTTGGAACCCAAAATTAGACTCTGTATTCTAGATGGGGTCCTACTAGTGATCTGTCTAGCTTGAGTATAGTGTCTTTGTTTCTGTATTTGAATTGTCTCTTTATGTAACCTATTAGTTTTTGTGCTTTCTTTTCACCTTTTATGCTTTGTTTGGTGAACTTCAAATCCTTGCTGATAATAATACCTAGATCTTCCTCCTGGTCCACACTTTTTATCTCATTACCCAGTAGTGAGTAATCTGAATGTGGGTCACTATAACTTATGTGCATGACTTTACATTTCCCACAGTTGAAAGGCATTTGCCATTTTCTGGACCATTCTCCTGGCTTCATTAGATCCTCTCTTAAGGCTTCTACGTCTTCCGAGTTCGCAGCATTTATGCCTAGTTGAGTATCGTTGGCAAATTTGGCTATTCTACTAGTTAATCCTAAATCTATGTCATTAACGTAGATCAGAAATAGCAATGGACCAAGGACAGAGACTTGACATACTCCGCTTGTAACAACTGCCCACTCTGAAGCTTCTTCATTGATTACAACTACAGTATCTGCTTTCTGTTTGTTAGACAAACTTCGATTCATTCAGCTGGCTCATCAATGATGCTTATTACTCTAATTTTGACCGTTAATTTTTATGAGGAACTTTGTAAAAAGCCTTTTGAAAGTCTAGGTATATGATGTCTATTGCCCTGCTTTTGTCATAATTGCTAAACTTGTGGAAATATTTCAAAAGATTTATCATACATGACCTCTTTTGTCTAAACCCATGTTGGCTGTCTGACAGAATAATATTTTTCTCTATATGTTCTACTTTTGAATCTAGTATGATTGATTCAAAAATTTTGCAAGGCACTGAAGTTAAAACACACAGGTCTGTAATTGCCAGGTTCTTCTTTAAGTCAATTCTTGTAGATTGGAGGAACATTGCCTTGTTTCCTTTCTTGTACTGTAGTGCCTTCCTATCATTGGCGGTATTTCAGAACATTTTTTTATAAGTGTGGGGTTATCTCTTCTTCTAGTTCTATAATCTCTCTTGGATATCATCTGGACCCGGTGCCTTAAATTTACCAAGTCCTTTTATTTATTTTTTTGGAATATAACATTGTCAAGGTGATTCTATTTAATGATTCAGGTCCTTCATAATTGATAGCTGGTTCTGGGAGGGTTGTTAGTGAATACAGTTGTGAAATATGCATTCATCAGTTCGGCTTTTTCCAAATCATTTGTTACTAGATTACCCTCCAATCTCTTAATGGGCTAATGCTTTTGATTGGCTCTCTTCTGTTTAGATATGCAAAACATTCTTTGGGGTTTTCTTTACTAGCTGAAGCCACTCTTTTCTCTTCACTAAACTTGGCCTTTCTAACTAGTTTATCTACTTTTCGGTTCAACTTCTCGTGCTTGGAAACTTCATGAATTGAAGGCTGTGGACCCACTGATTCATGTTTCCTATCTCTGCTTCTTGTTACATTGGCTATTTCTCTGTTGAACCACGTAGGTTATGGAGTTCCATTTGGTAAAATTTTTCTATGCAGTATACATTTAACCCTTTTTTCTTTATACATTTCTACAAAGAAGCCCCATTGTGTATCTATGTTCCCTGTTTCCTAGTATTATAAATTCTTGGTGTATTCCTTCAGTTTTATCCAGCTAGTACGTCTGTAGTCTACTAGCTTTATAATTTTCCTTTCTTTTAGATGAAGAATATTTACCTGAAACCTAACTATTCTGTGGTCACTTTTGCTAATATTTTCGCCAACTGAAACACTAGAAAATAGATCTTCTGTTGCTAGCACAATATCTAGAAAGTTGTTTCCTCTGGTTATCAACCCACTGATGGAGGAATTCACTGTCGACATATTCTAGTAGCCTATGTCCCTATGTGTTTGATGTTAGAGTTCAGTGTCCCAGTTTACTGATGCATTGAAGTCTCCCATTAGGACAGCTAGCTTATTGTTAACTTCTTGTCCAAGTTGTCTATACAACGCTTCCCCCTGTTCTTGTGTTTGATTTGGTGGTCTGTATATTACTAGTATGGACATGGGGTTGATAATTGCACCTATCACTTCACATTCAGTTTCTAATTTAATTTCTATGGGGTTTGAGTGATTTTTAACATAGAGCATTACCTCTCCACCTTTTTTGATAAGGCGATCCTTCTTGCAAAGCTTGAAACCTGGGATTTTGCATTCTCCGATAAAATCGTTTGATTTTTCTTGAATTCAGGTCTCGGTAATGCCTATGACATCTAGTTCCTCACTGGCTATCATTCCACTGAAGTTTTCCATTTTGTTTCTAACTGACTGAGCATTGAATTGTGCCACTCAGAGGAAATTTTATACTGTATCTTTTTTTCTCTTCCTCTGTGGCTTTGCTAGTTTCCCTGATTTACAAGTGTTTTAGTTTTACTTTTATCTACATTATCCAAGTTTTTCTTCCAAATTTCCTCTATTTGTTGTTGGACGATTTACTAAAGATCTAGTTTGTTCCTGATCTATTGTGTTCAAGTAATTGTACAGGTTAAAATTTAGTAAGTTTCCATATACTATCTTGCCTTCTTCACTAAAGTGTATTCCGTCTCTTTTGTATAATTTTCTCTTGCCGAACAAGAAATGACATGCAGTGAAGCTTGTCTAGTTGCTTAGCTGAGGCCAGGTAAAGGAGGAGAAATATCTTTAAGCATCAGATCCTTGTCGAATGCCTGCCCACGGGTTTGTATGGAACCTTCTTCAGAGACATAAGAACACTGGTGATGTACCATTCAGGAGGTTTGAATTTTCTTGGAGGGCCAGGATGATCAAAACTCCTCATGAACATCAACAATTTCCATGAAGATAAAAGGTCCAAGCCTTTCAGCCTAAATTTCTGGCTCAATGTTAGGCAATACCTTTCTTCGCTTAGACTGAGAGGAGCTCCATACATGAGAGGATGGTTACTATTCATTGTACAGTTGCCCCCAACTGGAGAAGTATCCCTTCTGTGATACAAATGGTATTAGATGGCCTACTTTGCCAGCTAGACTGCTATAGAGAATTTGCGCAGGTATCCAAACATCTGTGGATTGGTTCACGAAAAGCCTTTCGCTCAGAGGAGATGCTGACTGTGGTATTTTGGCAGGTGAGAATGGCAAAACAGGTTGGGGCATTTGGGTAGATGTCCCGGAACCTAGGTCAAGAGCATCATGAGGTCTGGGTACCATTCTGCTCACGACGATTAGGGAGCAACAAGGTCACTCCGAGGTTCAAGTGGTTAGTATTCTTTACACAACTCTAAGGATCAGGAGACTTGAGGTTGTTCCATGAAAGTTGGAAGGTACCCTCTAGTGCTGCTGCCTGATCTGGGACCGGTAGGCAGAAGATTGGCAGGTTCTTACTGAATCTCTATTGCTGGGGAACCCAACAAAGTCATAAGGCTCTTTGCCACTTGAGGATGAAGGGATCTGTCCCTGGCAAGTGGGCTTGTCAGCAATCACACACCTTCTACCTGGAATAAACCTTGCCGAAAGATCCACTGTGGTGTCTAGTCCTCATATGTGAGCCTGTTTCATCAGCTTGCAGGAGTGCTCTGAAATAGTACCTCATTGCTTGTTGATGTAAACTACTATGGCAGAGTTGTTGCTCATCAACGGTACCGAGAAGCCTCTCGGACAATGTTGTTATGCTGGTAGCGCGCCAAGAGTGGTAACTTCAGTTCAGCAGGTTGATATATTAGTTCTTCTCTTTCACAGACTAACATCCTAAGGAAATATGATTTCCTAGAAGTGCTCCACTGCCTAAAGAAGCATTTCTGGAGGGTGAAAGTCAAACGGTGTCCTTTTTTAAGAGGCTTTCGTCCTTCAGCCACCAGTCTAAAGCATCCTTTACTTCTTATTCTATATGACCTCAGTGGTGAGGGGGATCTTTGACTGCTGACCAGTGTCTCTTCGGGCATCACTTACAGGACCGCTGACTCGAGCAGCCCAAGTTGCATGAGCTTCTCCCTGAACGAAATGTGTTCCAGTAGCTGTTGCCTCTAGAGTCCGTAGTTATTGCTGGAACAGGAAATGTCATACTACTCTCTTGAGTCTGCTAACACAATCATAGGATGGGAACACACACTCTGCCGTTATGTCTATCTGTTTGTCTTTATGTTGAAGTAACGGTCTACTAGAGGACAGGATCCGCTAACAGTATAGGTATCTTAATATCCCAGTGGCATAACCCCAGATGAGATGAGTTTGAAAACTCAAATAAACACTTCTGAGGGTGGTCAATAGTCCAAAGACCATGACTTTTAACTTGGAAGGCCTTTCCTTTGATGATGAAGTAGAGTATCTGCCTAGACGATCAATGAAATGGTGTATGGATATACGAGTCTCAAATCCAGAGAGAATATGAAATCACTCCTCCAGATGGCAGTTTGTATAGTGCTCGCCATGTTCATCTTGAGGTTGATGACCAACTTCTAAACCCAAGTTGACTTTTCCATGATGAACGAAAGACTGTGAAAGCCTGGGGATCTCCTCGTAACTATCTGCAGTGCACCTTTGTTCAGCATCTTCCTTACTTCTGATTGCAGGGTTGGGTAGTATGGCGACCAAATTTTCAGTCTACGAGAGCCACTAAACAGGAGGCAGTATCTGTCTTGAAGGAAACTTACCGTCCACTCCTCTGCTCTGAGATACTGCCAGCTTGCTCATTGACTTGACAGGCATCCTCCAAATGACTGCCTTCCCTAGCATCATCTGGTTCCTCTCCTGCCCCTTCTTCTGGGCTGTCCATTATGGGGTCAAATTGGCTGAATGGAATCAGCAGTAGTGGACCTGGATCTGGAGCTTGTGAACAACTTCAGTGCCGACCTCAGCAATGTCAACAACTTCGCCCTCGGGGATGGTCTTGAGGTCCCAGATTTCTTAAAATTTACACCTCAGTGGAAAAAGGCGTCTTGGCTCATCTTCCTCTACTTTTCCACTATTCTTTCTACTTCAGCAGACGGGAAGGGCTAGGCTCGAGATAATCGGAGCATTTCTTAGTGCCACTGATTCCTACTACCCAATTTATCTTGCGTATTTGGTTGCTATAGCACCCCTCCACCTGAGAACCCAGTTGGTCCCTGGTTAGCTGACTGGTGGGCTAGTACGTAGACTGCCTTTGCCCCTGACAGAGCTACATCTGTAAATCTTTTTTTTTCAAGATTCAACAGATCCTGAGCATATGCATAGTAAGCCACCTTTCCTGACCAGTGATCTAACCATGTTACCTGGAGGTTTGCCATGGCAGTAGCTTCTATATTCACAGTTTCAGATGCTAAAAAGATTGTGGACCTAGTCACTTGCCTTTCTACCAATGTCCCCGTTGTTAGAAGCAGAGGACTGGCCTCTTCCAGGACATAAAACTTCCTTTGCCCAGAGTGCAGGAGGCAAAATTCTGTTGGGTCAGCTAACACGCAACTTGTGCCTCTACACTATCTACGGAGTCTCTGGCAAGCTCTGATCAGGGAACCCAAGTGCAGTTCTCAAGCATTCTGAACCACCCAAAACACAATCGATAGAGGTCTTGACTCTTCTTATTGGACCTCGTAATTCTCTCTCCTAAGACATTAGCCAGTTTGAGGAGTGCCAAATTCTTCAGAACCATTGACTCAATGTCTGGGTTTTCTGCCTCTGATGGGGTAGGACCTGAATCGGGTGGCAATAGGCCAATCATATCCAAGGGCTCCTTACTCCTCAGGAGTTCTGAAAACTGCTTCCTGCCCAGTCCCAGTACAGTACTACACCTGTATGTTATTCAGAAGATGTTGATGCAATGAGTCTATCCCTTGCAGCCTTAGAAGTGCCATTTGTTCCTGTGCTAGCCTTGTGGGACAGAACAAATGACTACACCTTAGCAGGGGTCACGTGGTCACATCGGAAAGTTGAGTTGTCCTTATGAGTTGCCATCTGAAGGAAGACTGTCGGATACACCCCAAGCTGAAGGACAGGGACTTCTACCTCTCTGGGGTAGATCCAAATCATCATCCAGAGGGACACAGAGAACCTCTAATACCAGAGGGAGAGATGAGAAGTCCAGCAGCTTTCTTTGACTTCAAGGGAGACCATGAACAAGAAGAATCACGACTCGACTTCTTATTCCTTATGCCGTACTCCAATCACTGCGAAAACAGCCATGCCCTGCACTCCTCACAGGGGGATAACTGAATGCATTACTGACCTCTGCAAAGACGCAAAGAATGGCAGATCATCAGATATCCTGCTCATGTAAGAGCCACACTTGTGACCTGGAACTTCGGGGATGAACTGCATGCCCTCGCGTAGTTTCTCAATTACAACAGTCGCACAGCAACCAGGAGAAAAAGAAGAATATAGCAAAATTTGATCACACCTAGAATACTTCTCAGTGGGTTTAGTCAGTGGTTACTCAGTGAACTGGCAGGGGGAGGGGCTTCCCTGCCACCAAGTACGGACACCTTGTTATACTGTAAATATTAACAGCAGTTTCCATCTTCACTAAACTCATGTCTATTAAAGGACAAGGCTTTGTATTCATGTAAAAATTAAATAATTTCATCAGCTAAAAAATTAACAAGCATAGAAATTTATATCTTCAATTAACTAATATAGTAAATACCAAACTTTTTATTCCTCAACTTACTGTGATGGATGCAATGCAGAATTGGAGACCATAATGGGGCTGGAAACGATGATGACAGCATAACTCGAACTTTTGACTCACTTGTCCATGCTTCTTGGTGAGTCAGGCCAGATTTCCCACTACACTGACAAGTCCAAATACTTTGGCTGTAGAGAGCAAGCCTATCTTCATAGTCACTGAAAGTAAGATTTATGTTATTATAGAATTGCAATCAAGAATTTTCCTTTTATAGCAGTTAAGTGACGAGACTAATAACCTCTGCTTGGAATTTTGGAAATGCAGTTCACTGAATTGTTTGCCTAGGAGAACTTCGATCTTTCATGTTTCAAATACTGTAGTTTTTTTTTTTTTTTTAGAGAGAAAACTATGTTTTATTGCTAAAAAGTCTTTTATGTATTTACACAAGTGAGCCCGGTCCCTTAAGCAACACTTTCTTGACCAGGGTACTTATTTATTTACCTTTTCTTCAATAATTTGAATTTCAGATATTTATATTAGTATCTTATATATACTGTAGTTACACCACTATTTTCTATGATTTTTTTTAGAAAGGTTATCAATTTTCTTTATAGTACCATGAATACAAGTTGGATGCACATCTTTCTAAGGACTGTTTCTGTATTTCTTTGTCTGCTTGTTTATATACATAAGTGTATGATAAAATAACAAAAATACTGTATGTTTAGTGTAAAATTTGCCCATGAAAAAAAGCAGATGAGAATATGTTATGCTAGCCACATCTTGGCATGTGCGTGCGTCAGGTTTATATTTCTGGATTTGAGGGAAGGGGTTCACCCCTACTTAGTAAATAACCCTAAAGTATGAAGATTATGACCTTATGATCCACAGTGGTGAGGAAAATCACTGCTTAAAGCCAGTACATATACATAATAGTCCTTTAAAATAAAAAAAACAAGCCCATTTTATCAAAACAATATATATTTTGAAGAAAAATTGCTACCACTTTTTTTTAATATCAACCAATTTTTGTCATTCAAACAAGAAAAGGTATGGTATCACAGCCTAAAATGAGAAATTTCGGGGTAAATTGTATTTTTTCTATCCAACCGGAGTCCTTTACATAGGAGAGAATATCAGCAAAAGCTGGAGTACACAGCAGTTAAACTTTTATAACGAGGTGTAAACGTGCCGGAAGCGTGGAGGCCCCACCCCCTACTTGCTTACTGAGCACTCAATTTGATTGCAACTGGGACTTTCTAGGGGGTAGGCGATGGCGGGAAAGTATGTACGAGTAAAGGACTCAGGTTTATAGTTAGGAAATATAGAAAGACCTCAAATTTCCTCAGCCCCTTCACAGCATACAAAAGCAGCTGATGATCATCTCGAAGGCCCACTATGTAAAACGAAGAAAACCTGGAATCAGGAACTGACAGATTTGGGGTTTTACTACAAACTCAGGGACAAAGGAGAATGAGACCTGTCTCAAGAAGAATGATAATGCATTCTTTGAGAGGGGCTTTAGCGAATCTTTCACCGAGCACCATAAAGAATTGGATGCACCTCTAACATTCTTAGTACGAGATAAATATGCCCTGAGGGCTCTAACTGGGCAGAGGAGCCTCTACTGCTCTTGACCCACCACATTAGTGAGGTTAGGAACCTCAAACGTCCTTGGCCAGGGTTTTGATGGATTCTCATTCTTAGCGAGGAAGTCGACCCTCAACGCACATACTGCTCCATCCCGGTTAAAGCCCACCTGCTTCTCAATAGCGCGAACCTCGCTGACCCTTTTTGCTGTGGCCAGAGCCATCAGGAAAAGGGGTTTTCTTAGTAGCATCTCTAAGGACGGTTGTAAGATGGGTTCGAACATCTTGGTGCATAGGAACCTCAGAACCACATCCAAATTCCAAGCTGGGGGCCTTAACCGAGCCTGCTTAGTAGTTTCAAAAGACTTAAGAGATCTTGCAAGTCTCTATCCTGAGTTCAGTCTATGCCTCTGTGCCTACAGACAGCTGAAAGCATACTCCTGTACCCTTTAATAGTGGATACGGCCAGTTTAGAGTCTTGACTGAGGGACAACAAAAAATCATCTATTTGGCTCACAGAGGTAGTGGTTGAGGAAACTTTGTGCTGCTTACACCATGCTCTGAAGGTTTCCCACTTCGATAGGTAGACTCTTCGGGAAGAGACCCTCCTCGCTCTGGCGATAGCTCTTGCAGCTTGCACAGAAAAGCCTCTCGCACTGACAAGCTTCTCGATAGACTGAAGGTAGCAAGTCGTAGAGCGAGGGAATTTTGATGATACCTCTCGAAGTGGGGCTGTTTGAGAAGCTTTGGACTTAGAGGAAGGCTTCTTGGAAAGTCCACTAACATGTCCAACATATCTGTGAACCATTCTCTAGCTGACCAGAATGGAGCTACCAGGATCATTCTTCCTGATTCGAGGAGCAAATTTCCTGACAATCAGATTGATGATCTTGAACGGGGGGAACGCTAGGTGTCCATCCCCGTCCAGTCCATCAAGAAGGCGTCTACTGCTACTGCCTCCTCGTTCGGGACTAGGGAAGCAGTAGTTGGGGATCCTTTTGTTTTGGTTGGAGGCGAAGAGGTCTATTAAAGGCCTCCCCCATAACTTCCACAGACTCTGACAGACCTGATGGTTGAGGGTCCATTCCATGGGAAGAACTTGCCCTTTCCTGCTGAGCATGTCTGTCCCTGCACGAATCTTTGTTACAAGTTCTACGTTGTTCTCCTTCGACCACAAAAGGAGCTCTTTTGCGGTTTCGTACAGAGACAGAGAGTAAGTTCCCCCTTGCTTTCTGATGTAAGCCAAAGCTGTGGTGTTCTCCGAATTGACCTCCACTATCCTCCCCGACACGGAGTCAGAATGGCCATCAACTCTTTCCTGTTGATGTGCCATCCATTTTGTTCCTTTCCCTAAGAGCCTGAGACCTCCTTGCTTCCTAGTGTTGCTCCCCATCCTGACTCTGAAGCGTCTCAGAACAACACTAGGTCTGGGTTTTCCTGAACAGGGAGATTCCTTCCCCTAAAATAGCTGGATCCAGCCACCAAATCAGATGACTTGATTTCTGCTGGAATGAGGAAGGAAAAGGAGTCCTCCTGAATCTTCCTGTCCCACACCCTTGACAGGAAGTGATGAAGAGGTCTGAGGTGCAGTTTTCCCAGAGAGACAAACTGTTCGAGCGAGGAGAGGGTTCCCAGCAAACTCATCCAATCCCTCGCTGAGCACTTCTGTCTTTCCAGGAATTCCTGAACCTTTCCGAGGCACTTGGTCTGCCTTTCTTGGGAGGGAGAAGCCCAAAAAACGAACTGAGTCCAGAACTATCCCCAAATAAAGAATCGTCTGACTCGTTTCGGTCTGGGACTTCTCCTTGTTGATGACGAGACCCAGTTCCTGAGCCATCATGAAAGTCTTGTGTAGGTCCTCCAGACATTTCTCCTTCGACCGGGATCTTATCAACCAGTCGTCCAGATATAGAGATACTCTTATCCCCTCTTGATGAAGCCATCCTGCCACGTACGCCATTACTCTGGTGAAGACTTGAGGAGCAGTGCTGAGGCCGAAGCAAAGGGCCTTGAACTGGAAACACTTGCCCTGGATCATGAATCTTAGGAACTTCTTTGAAGTCGGATGGATAGGATGTGAAAATAAGCGTCCTGTAAATCCAGACACACCATCCAGTCCCTTGGACGTACCGCTGCCAGCACCGACTGAGTCGTCTTCATGGTAAATTTTGTCTTTTCCACAAAGACGTTCAGAGCGCTGACATCTAGAACTGGTCCCCATCCACCCGAGCTCTTGGGTACCAGAAACAGGCGATTGTAGAAACCTGGTGAAGATAGTTCCAGAACTGGCTCTATCGCTCCCTTCTCCAGCATCTGGTTCACCAGATCCAGTAGAGCCCCTTGTTTCACGGCGTTCGAGAACCGCGCCACTAAGGTTAGAGGTGTATTTGAAAGCAGAGGCTTCTTCAACAGGGGGATCTTGTATCCATCTTTGATGACCGAGAGGGACCAGGCGTCCGCCCCTCTTTTCTTCCAGGCCTGCCAAAAAAGTGACAGCCTTGCTCCTACCGCTGTCTGGAGGACTTGAGCTTCATCTCCTGGAGCAGGACCTGAACAAACCTCTATTCGTTCTACCGCCCGTCTCCTGTCTTCTTCCCCTGAAGTCTATTCTCGTAGGAGCTCTACCTCGAAAGGGCTGCTGAAGTTTCCTCTCCTCTCTCTTCAGTGACGAAGGAATCACTGGTAAAGGCTTCCTTGTGGAGCGTGACAGGTCTTGTGTGGCCTTTTGCGCTAGCGAAAGGGTAATGTCCCAGATAAGGGACTCAGGAAAAAGGTGCTCGGAGAGAGGGGCGTAAAGGAGCTCAGCATTCTGCACGACCGTACCTGCTATGGAAGTGAAAGAACATAAAAGGGCCCTCTTCTTTAAAATTCCTGCAGAAAATAAGGAAGCCAACTCATTTGACCCATCCATAGGAGCCTTGTCTATGCAGGCCATAATACTAGTAAAGTCTCCTGTTTCTTCTAAAAGTTCAGTTTTCCTGGCCAGCGTACCCAGAGACCAGTCCAAAAACTGAAGACTTCGAAGGCTCGGAAAATTCCCTTGACGAGGTGGTCAAGCTCAGACATAGACCACATTACCTTCGCCAAGTTAAGGGCATGTCTTCTAGAAGAGTCAACAATGCCAGAGAAGTCCCCCTAGGAGGAGGAAGGCACTCCCAGGCCCAGAGCTTCTCCAGTCTCGTACCACATGCCGGCCTTAGATGTAAGTCGAGCTGGTGGAAACGAGAAAGTGGTCTTTACCGCTTGCCTACGCTCCTTCAGCCAGTCATCAACTCTAACGAGAGCCTTCCTAGCCAAGATGGACAGCTTCATTTTGATGAAAGCCGACTGCTTTTTGGCCTTCTTCCTGATAAACTGCAACTGAGGAGAACGAGGAGCAGCAGGTTGAAACTCCTCCCCATTAAGCTCAAGGAGGGAGCGAGAGAGAACCTTATAATCCACAGCCGCGTTAGCAGGCTCATCTTCACCCTCTGAAATATCCTCTAGATCTTGCCCTACTTCCAACTCAGTCTCTCTTTGGGCTGAAGGAACTAAGCCGGAGGTTCCTTTCACATGCCAATCAGTATCCCTAGCATAAAAATCACTTCCTTCCAATAGTTCACCTGCATCCGAGAATAGCAAATTGTCGGATGCGTCTTGTTGGCGAGCGCTGAATGCGTCCTGACACCGAGAGGCGCGTGCGTCCTGGAGGCGTCCTGGTGTCGCACGCTAGAAGCGTCCTTGAGGCGGGAGCAGGATGCGTCCTGGCGGCGAGAGCTGCATGCATCCTGGTGTCGCGAAACGGAAGCGTCCTGGAGAGGCAGGCTGGATGCGTCCTGGCGTCGCGAACGAGAGACGGAAGTGTCCTGATGACGAGAACCGCAAGCGTCCTGGCGGCGAGTTGAGGAACAAGAAGCGCGGTGTGGCGCGCTTGACGAATCGTGCCGCGGTTCCCTGGGAGAGGAGTGACGCTGTTTGTCCTGCAAGGGAGAGGAACTCCGTTCCCTCTAAGAGGCCGATTTCTTAATCGGTAAAGAGTCGTCCTTACGCCTGCCCAACTGGGGGGGGGGGGAGGGCGGCTAAAAGCTTGCACAAGGGAAAACAGTCATGAAAGACTTCGCGACTGCTGCTGGGTCCTGCGATCCCAAAAGGCGATGGCTGCCGAGTAACACTGGTCGTAGGAGAAGCGTCTCTCGACGGCCTCTCGTCACTTAAAAGAAGAGAACTCTCCTTCCTTCCTTCTCTAGGCTTTGACCTTTTCGCTGGAACGACGTCTCAGTCATCCTCGGAAGGAAAACGGGTCTGGTCAGCTTGTTTCCACCTCCTCTTGGTCGGTCTCGAAGCCTCATACTGCCATTTGCGTCTAGGAGAGGGGTTCGGGGAAGACACCATCACTTCCGACACGCCTTTTCCGTGGCGATCATGAGCAGCCTGGGAAAACGCAAAAGGACTGCCTGAGGCGACGGCTGACCGAGGATACATACCTCTCACTCCCTTGCAGCCGTCGACGTACCTTCTCCCTTAGTCCTGGGAGCTTGGTGGAGGTCTAGACCTAGGGACGTGACAGGTTCGATCAGTCGCCACCTCCACTTCACTTTCACAATAACTAATTACACTTTCACTCTTACCTTTCAAGGCTGAAAGTTGGTCTTTAAGAGCCTTCAACTCAGCCGCCATCCTGGCGAACTGAGGGTCATCCGTAGTTACCGTTCCTGTAAAAGGGGCAGGAGCTACTACCTCAGGAGAAGGTTCAACTTCTACAGAGGAATTAATTAAGGGATCATATGAAATATCTATGCTAAGCTCACTAGCAGATTTAGATTTAGATTTCGAAGCCCTCCTGGCTTTATCTAACTCTAACTTACGCTCATAGCGTTTCATACCCAACCATTCCTTCTCGCTCAAAACCTCACATTCCTTGCACCTTTTATCAAGTGCACATTCAAAACCCCTGCACTCCAAACAAACAGTGTGAGGGTCTACCGAAACTTTCGGTAACCTCACCTTGCATTCCTCATTTACACAAACACGAAAATGAAGTTTATCAGTCATCGTAAACAAACAAATAGTCAAAGAATAATCACAAATGCGATTGCAAAAACCCCAAGTCAGTGTACTTCACCAAAAAATAAGTTCGGTACAGCGGCACGGAAAGCGAACGAAAAACACCAATGGCGGACCAACGATGTTGTTAGTCCAACCGGCAGAGATGATCTGAGGAACAGAAAACGGGAATGATTCCAAGTACCATCCTGTAAGGGTTGTTAACCTAACCGCACAACCACCACACAGCGGTTGCCGCGAGTTTTGAAAAATTCTGCCGGACGTCCGAGACTATAGCTATATATATATAACTGCTCCTTTCAGCCTAGACCTGTCTCAAAGGTGAGCGTTTCACCGCTGACGCAAAGCTTTTTTTTCGTAGTTAAAGTAAAAATTTGTCTATCATTGGAATAGAGGCTCCAAGAGGGAAGAGACCCTTCCTACAACATCAACCACAGATGACCCAATTGACTTAGTAGGAGGGAGTTGAAGATTTACGCAGGTATTCAGGCATCTCTCTGGCAACATCAAGCAAAATGCCTTTCTCTGTGAGGAGAAGCTGGATAACCTCCATTGTAAAGCCAAAGAGATTCCACCGAGCTGAGGAATACCTGCATGTGTGGATAGCACAGCAGGGTGGAGAGAGGAGACAATTCCCTCAAAGACTATATTAAAAGTTGAAGACCAAGGTACCATCCTACTCAGGGTGACTTCTGAGCTACTAGAGTCATATTGAGGTTGGCTGGGCGTGGAGCAGATTCGGTTCTAGCCACTCCTTATCAGGCAGAACGGCGATAAAGCAGAGATGTCAAGGCATTTCCAGGGGTACTAAAGGCACACTCAAACGCTGCTTTTAAGTCTGGCACCAGTGAGCAATAAATCGGAAGATTCCGATTTAGTGAAGTTGCAAATAGGCAGACTGTCGGCGAACCCCACAAAGTCAGCATCTTGTTTGCTATCCGAGGATGCAAACACTATTCTGACCCAGTGATCTGCACTTTGCTCAGTTTGTCTAACACGATGTTCTTTTTGCCTGGAATACAAGCGGGCTGTCTGAATGAACGAGCTGAGGACTTCACACTGCTAATTAGCAAAGCTGCCAAGCAACATTACACCTTGTTTGTTTATACATGTCACTACAGTGGTATTGTTGCTCATTAACACTACTGAGTAACTGGTCAAAAGAGAGCAAGTGTTGGAGCTCGAGTTGAGCCACTCAAAGCTTCAACATGTTAATATGGTAACTGTATCGACTTTCTAGGTCAATCCATTGACCTGACGATAGATGATGTAGGAGGTAACCTACCCAACCTTCCTTCGACGTGCCATAGCCGAGGCTTCTTGGCATTGGGCTTGCTTCTTGCCACTTCCCTCTCCCTTCAACCAGCTCGTCCTAGCTCTCGATGTACAGTGGTAAAAAAATTACTGCTAAATTTGAAATAAACCAGATTTTGAATAAACTGCAGTTTCACTTAACTCTATCCACAAATAATGCAAGTAATTTTCACATTTTAGTATCGTATGTGTAATAAAAAACATTGTTTACGTTTAAACTGTAATTTCCAAATCAGCTAATTAAGGTATACTACCAAGGATATTTCCGAAACTTCATGTTCCTTAACATAAACTAACTTAAGATAGTGATCCTACTCACTGGAGAACCCCCGGACCTAAAGTGATCCAAGGCGTGGTGAACTTTCTCATCGTATAAAGAAGGGTAAAGTAGACTACCTACACATATTCATCAACAAGTTAAGGAGATACAAGCAAGGGATACAGGTTTCGTAATTCCTCGTAAACACTGCTCATGCACTACTGTCTGCCATAATCATTACCCAACGTTTAGAACCAATAAAAACTTGCAAATTTTTATGCTGAAGTTCCAGTATGTACTGTATTCATATTTCAACCTTTATTTACAATATCCTCTTCAGTTACTCAAAGAATGCTGAGTGTAAAAGTGCTCAAGGAGAATTCAGTCTATTTGCAAGAGTCATTCCTCTAAATTTTCTTGATAGTTGCCTTGTGTGTATTAGCACTTTAGTGGACTGCAGTATATTTTGATCATTAAGGTACTTGTGGTTAAATATAAAGTACCTAGATGTTTTTGTTTTTTTTCATGACTTACTACCAGTAATTGATACAGAATTGTAGGTTAGATTAAGGAGCACAGGTACGTTGCAGGGGGGGGGGGAGGTTAATTCTCCTTGGTAAGTAGGACCAAGTGCCCGAGGTTAGGCTATGATATAAACTATCTATTTATTTGCAATCGTTCTACAACTTCCTACACAAATTAACCAGATTCCCATGACAAACAAGAGCTATCTCTTTCAACCTTGGTTTTGGTGTGCTATATGCATATTTACCACTGGTGCATGGGATGATAGACTATAAAATGAAGTTTTTAGTTTCCCTACACAAAAACTACCAGTCTCCAAACATGATATCCCTTAGTTGTTTTATATTAAGGGTTGAGAAAGTGAGAATCATACCAACAATAAAGATCAGAAATGCATAGAATTCAAGATAACCACCTTAAAAAATATACTGGTAGTTTACACACTTAGCATAACACTCGTAGTAACAATAAATCTTGTTGTGTGTGCAGAGCGTTGGGTCACCAGGCATATTCCTTACATAGAAGAGAATCCTTCCCATCTGTGCCGTCACCCATAGTGGTTCCTGTACAACTCTGCACATGGTGGTTGAACTATTCTACACTACAATGAGACAACACTGGCCCTTATAACTAGACAACTCTGCCATAAGACAACTTGGCCCACGGTAATTAAATAACTGTTCAAACAGACAACGCGCATGTTAGTCAGCCACAATATCATTACTTGTTCACTTACTGCTCTTACTACATTTCTCGCTTCACTTGCAATTCAACATTACATGCTTACTCCTGTTCTGGCAAGCGGTATGTGTTAGCTGCAAGGCAAAGTATTTTGGGGGACAAAATTTGGTGACCAACTACCAACACACTACCTTAAATTTCAAACAAAATTAGTTCACAGAAAAGATCAAATGAATAGATCATGGGGAAAAATCTTTCATAACTTGAATGTTATATCTGAAAAAAAAAAAATGCAGTTGGCAAGAAACTGAATATTATCCCCAAACACAAAATACATAAATATATAAAAATATAAGTTTGCATTAAACCAATATCTTGCAGGGTACTTCATTATAGGATATAGAATTTTAGTTTTTTACACAAGTTTGAATATTTATTTCTTCTGTTAAAAACTAAAATTACCATATGAAAATTTTTTTAAATTTCTGAAACAATTACCATACAATAAATATATACCACGCATTCAATTCAATTTGGATTTGTTCAAACTAAACTTGCGAAACCATCAAATTATGGGGCGAGGACCCTAGACTGACCTAAGTCTCCCCCCCCCCCCACAAAGCACCCAACCCAAACTGACCCAGAGAACAGTAATTAATTTCTGGCCAGATACACGAGCCATTTACTTTAACTACTCATTATCTTGTGTTTTATCCATTTCTGACCATGAATATTGAGGCAAACCACCAGCTCATGAGTTATCCTCCCCCTCTTATATAAACAACAACAGGGAATCCCCCCAAAGGAATATAAGTGTTTGGGTGGGAAAACACCCAAAAAAGAAAAAATTAGTGATTTGCAGCACTAATTCTAGTCAGATATGCATAATAAACACAAAATATTCGGTTGGAAAAATACATGGTTCACGTAAGTGGCTGGAAATTAACGTATCATAATTATCTACACAGTAATCCATGTCAAGTCCCTCAGAGGGTGCTTGTTCAACTAGCAAATAAACAATCTCTCTGTTCCTCTGTTCTGGCATCTCATAAGTGGTATATGAGTTGAGCACGGCAATCATGAGGGTCATTATTTTGAGGATATCTTTCACTTTCTGGTAGGCAACAATAGGTATACACTGAATGGAAAGCGTTTTCCATACGACCAATTACTGATATACAGTACATGAATTTAAAAAAATTTCAAAATATAACCAAATCCTCTCTTAAAGACAGCTTTATCAGATTACAGTCATGCTGGAACTGGGGTGTACATATGACAACAGCCACCTGCACGTGTGATAACGGTCAGCTAAGAATAAGGCAGTGTATGGTAGGTCGCAAGGGAGTGTCAGCCTCCCGTTAGGTAAGGACACAACTTGTAAGTTAGATTAGAGGAATTAGGTTAGGAGGTGTTTTTGTATAAGGTTTTGCAGAAAAAGAGTAGAAAATTCACACTTTCCATGAAAGTGGGAGGAACTGGCCGCTGATATACAAAGGCTCCCTGGAACTGAAGTGGAGGGGCAAAAAATACGGCTCTTGTATAAAAAAATGGCCAGGTAATTACTTCCTTCATACAAAAGCCAGAATAGCTGGCAAAAGCAAATACAAATACATATGCACAGTAACCCACCATCAGTCTCCCAAAAGTAAACAATGGACTTTGGAAATGAAATATAGTTTTCAGATTTAAATCGATCAATACCGTACATAATTATGCCCCATCCCCAATAGTCATAAAGAGAAAAATGCCCGACTAGTCGTCAAACGTAAATTTCTTTTAACAAACTCCAATTTCGCAAAAAATTAATTATCACATATTAATCAAAGGATTATTATTTATTCTATTGAGCCTAGGTTATATTGAAAAGTGAGAACAATTATCCCAATGTTGTTTAATCACAATTTCATTATATCATACCACCACCCTTGTAAAATAGTCATATTTTGTCAATATACAATATGGCACTGAAAAATTTTTCATACCTTTATTGCAACTAATGGGGATTTATATGAAACTTCTGACCAAGCCCCAATTTAGACTACATAATCTAATAAAAAACCAACAGTTTTGGATAACTTAAGCATGAATGTAAAAAAATGGCGTAAATGAAATTTTGACATGGTACCAATGTGGGTTACCCTGACTGCTTACAAAAACTTCTATTCAAGGTTATAAATGCTGAGCCTAGGTTAAGACTTCTTCCCTAATTTGAAGCACTTGCATTGCATATACAAAACAAAGCAGTCGACAACATTTGCATATTCCTACTACACGAAAATTTCATAATTGAACGCCGTAATACGATTTAACATTAAACGTTTAATTGAGAAAAAAAAATGGCACAATTTTCGCGCGAAAATAATGTCATTCATTCTCTCCATCTTGTTTCCCGACCTACAGTAATTTGTTCATGGTGACATGTCAAATATAAGCCCTAGATCAAGCCCTGCCCACCACTCCCTCGGTTATGACAACTCCTGGGGGTTCTACGAGAACTAACAAAACATTCAAAGCTCAAGGTTCATTGCAAAAAGGCATGTCAGATGTAATGTAAACTTATAGCCAAATGGATATTAGCGTAAACATGACCGGCGCTTTGGCGGGCATTTACCTTTTCACTAGAAACTTCTCTCCAGTATGTTGTATGACGTAGAGTTCAGCCCCTGATGGTACAGTCTCTGGGGCCTTGATCAGCCTGAAAGGCTGTCCCTGTAGAAGAGGCATAAGAACGCCTTTGGCCCCTTCAGTTTACGAAAAAATCACAGGAGGAGGCTCGGGTCTCTACGTCTTTCGTTCGAAACCCACGAGCGTCCTGTTGTTTTGGGACGTCTTTCTATTTGTATATTTTAGGTTATTTACGGGCAATTTCAACCAACTACAAGTAAAAAATATTGTATAACAATATATATAATGATTAAAAATGCGTTAATAAATGAGACATAAAATACTTTTGAATTTTAGAAATAGAACCATTGTAAAGTATCAACAAATAGGGAAGGCGGGAAATAGGACACCTATAGTCCATTCACGAAACAACTCCCACACAGCTGACGACGAAACTTGATTTTTTCTAATCTGGAAATCAACATTGAGTGACAAATTGTATGTATATACTAGTTTTGTGTCATTTTAATCAAATTGTATTTTCCACTTTGAAAAGTGACTGCCGAGGGTGGGTGGTAACGTACAGCCGTGCTACTTACATAACCAAGGCACGGCGCACGGCAAGTTAAGAGACCCACGAGCATTGTCAGTCGCTAAACAATTCGTTATTGAAATTAGTTAATTAGAATTGACATAATGTCTTCTGGAGGATTAAGTTTTCATCCTGAAAATGTAATGGGCAAGAATTTCTTAGCAGCTCCGATTATTTTAATTGATCATTGTGTAAAAGTAATTTCCATCATGTAAAGAAACCAAGTCGATAGAGATCGCATAATTTGCCCTTGAACGTCTCATACCAAATCGATTTCCCAGTACCTCTCTCTCTCTCTCTCTCTCTCTCTCTCTCTCTCTCTCTCTCTCTCTCTCTCTCTCTCTCTCTCTCTCTCTCTCTCTCTAAGAGCTATATATAAAATACCTAGGTCTCGAGTAAAAACAGATGAAAACTTTAGCTCTTATGCAGTTTAAAATGTAAGCCTTTCATACTTTGGCTTGTGATATTTTTGAGTAAAAACTGAATTATTAATACTTCCCATTATCTGTAGTCTTGCAATCTCGCTGTTATTGTCTCTTTACTATTATAGCTTGTGTTATTAAAAGTCATCAGTCAGTTGTGTGTATTTGTTTCTACTGCACACGTACGTGTGCGTGTAATTTTAACACCAAGCAATTTCTTCTCAACGGAAGTTGTTCTAGACGAATTAAAGCAACATATGTCACTAACACATTCACTTGCAGTAATTGAACATTGGATGAACTTTCATGTTAGCCGTTTCATACACAAAGGCTCATCAGGAGTAGGCTACATGGAACCCTTACAAACCGTGCCATTCAACCCAACCATTACACATTTTTACGCTTCCTGGATATTTTCTTTCTTTACTAAAAAGCTTTTCACTATATTCTTCCAGCCCTTCTAGACCTAACACTTCTGGATTGTACGTTTTTTTAAACCATGGACCAAACCACCTCAAAACACTGATCCATCCAACCATCCTTTTACTTGAGCTAGACTTAATTATAAATTTTCACCATGCCATTCAATGACATCTGACAAGCATTTTTACATTGAACTTTAGGCTTTGGATATTTTGTAGGATCTAGTAAATCCTCCAAGAATTGCTATAACCGATGGAGTAATTGATAAGGCTTGATCTACAGTAGGTTGAGTCTTAGACTAGGCCTAGCATTTATAACCTCGAATAGAATGTTTTTGTGTACATACACTGGAATGAGATAACATTCTGATGTAGGCCAAGCTATGGCTACAGTTATACTTGGCTACCCCCAAACTAAGTATTCTAATCATGCTCAAAATTAGGCCTAGGCAAGATTTTCAAGGAAACTCATCTGTTTAGTTGTACCTATGTATACATTCAGTACTTTTTTTTTTGTATATAGCCACATATACTACGCAAACACCATTTTTTTATTCGTAATCAACACCCACACTTCACTTCTATACAGGAGAATGTTCAACAATTCCTTATACATTCCTACGAAGATGTTTGACTCAAATAATTTGTAGCATATTTGTGATTTTTAAGCTTTATATATATATATATATATATATATATATATATATATATATATATATATATATATATATATATATACACACGCACACACACGCAGTGTGTGTGTGCGCGCGCGTGTATTATTTCTGAATTGATAGGTGGTAAACCGGTTTAAAAATAGTTACCTGACCCTCTCAATAGTCATACGACCACTTTAAAGCTTTGTTGCAAATTTTTGCTTGCTGATCTGTTTAAAATACAAATGCAATCATATTCAAATGTGGAATTTATTGTATAAGTCAATCAAAATTTAACAAAACACCAATAATTTCCACATAACCCATTTAAACCAGTCTAACTCTATGGCAAGATTTGATACTAAATACAATCGCAATAAAAGACAAAAATATCTAATTGGGAGTTCCTCGTTTATTCCAGAAATTTATACTAATACATCCTAGTGACGGCTTATATCAACAGAAGAACACACATGCTTTCTTGAGAATCTACAATTACACTGACAGTAAGGTTTTTTGATGATGACGTGTGAAAATCCGAACTTGTAACTCGTTTTAATCCTTCCTCCAGGTCGATGATAACTTGAGACATCGATGTAGATAGCAATAGATTGTCACCACACACACACACACACACACACATATACAGTATGTGTATATATATATATATATATATATATATATATATATATATATATATATATATGAGAGAGAGAGGGGGGGGGGCGGGGGAGGGAGATTTCAGTGGAGGCAATTGTGGTATCAATTCGTTTCCCACAGGAATTTCCCTATTTCCGTATTATCTTTAGATTCTTTGATATTTTTTTTATGGAAAATTACATAGATACATAGAGTACCCTAATCTTTGCCCCCCCCCCCACACACACACACATATATATATATATATATATATATATATATATATATATATATATATATATATATATATATATATGTGTGTGTGTGTGTGTGTGAATGCTTGCATAATATTTAAAATCTACAATGGCCCTTGAATTTCTGTATTTCCTTTACCTTTTATTTTGCGGGGCTACGTTTATTACTACAAGTATTTAACAGGAAAAGAGGGAAAGAAGCCTCCTATTTTCCGTGGGTTACCACGTACATAACACTTCAGTGATAAATCTTATGCATTATTTTACTCTGATAGACATAAGTAGGTAAGCTCATGCATATCCTCCGTATCATATTTTTCCTTGTTGAATGAGACATGATTATTCTCAGTTTTCCTATAACCGCCCAAGTCCTAGCTTTTACAGATAAAATATCTGTCACATAGTATATATATATATATATATATATATATATATATATATATATATATATATATATATATATATATATATATATATATATATATATCAGGGTGTCCCAAAAATGTACCCTCTATTTGACTTCCCAGTACTCATGCATTTTGTGTTCAAGTAGGTATGTATTAACATAGATACAATTTGAAGGAGTTGAATTAAATTCAGGAAAATAAAATGTGAAAATTATTATTTAATGTAATTTAGAATGATTTAATGTTCTCTTGCGTTCGTGCATGTAAAGGTTCAAACTGGTTTCCATTATTTTCCAAGGCTAATATTGTACAACAATGGATTCGACAATATTGCCACACATTTAATTTGGAATTGCAAGACACTGTCTTCAGATTTCCTCTTTAAAATCATCGATTGTCGCTGGTTTTGTGGCGTAAACCTTATATTTGAGATATCCCCATGAAAAGAAATCCATTGGCCTGAGGTCTGGGGAACGTGCAGGAAATTCAACGCTACTTTGTCTCCCAATACTTTTGTTTAGATATGTTGAATCAAAGTAAGTCCATACATCATGGTGGTAGTGGGGAGGGGCTCCATCTTGCTGGGAGCAAATCTCCTTGACCCCAAGCATCTCTTCAATTCGTGGACCGACATTTACCATCAGTAAGTTGAAGTAAACTGGGCCACTGATAGTTTGGTAAAAAAGATTGATTGATTTTGAGTTTTCTGGCAATCTGACATCTAAGGTAATTGATGCCGATATCATTGATTATATATAAAGAGTAAAAGAATATTCAATTAGAACCATAAAAGCAAAGATGTCATTATAAAAGTTAAATAGCTTTTAGAAGATCTGCTTCTGAAATAAATCTAAAAATACAGCTAGCATCCTCACCTCAAATCTCAAACAGATATCTATTTCTTAAGTTATTATAATTAGGGCATTCGGTCAACGAATGCCTCACTGTTAGGGTTACCAAACAGTCGTCGCCATATGGTTGGTGTTGGCCATTTAGCAGAAATTCCTGTATCAATCAAATGTGACCAATGCGGAAACAACAAAGAGTAGTCTCCCATTCGTTATTTCTCTCATCTTATTTTCAGCTAAATTATCCCAATGTTGTTGCCAATTGTTATAAACTAAATTTTTAATGCTAGGTGTAAAAATCGTTACAGGTAATAAGATACCTTCTTGGCAGAAACTCAGCTGCAGCATTCTTTGCCAGTAAATCTGCTTTCTCATTCCCAGACACACCTACGTGTGCCGGAACCTAAGAAAATCAAATTGTTATACCCCTAAGTCCAATGATGAAAAGGCACTAAAAATTTTTGAAACTAAATGGTTGCTGGAATTAAAAACTTCTAAAGCTTTTAGGACACTTCCTGCATCACTAAAAATGGTAAAATTGCCCTCGTCTTTTGTTCTATCAGTGGCGATTAGTATGCCATAAATATAGAGGTTACTAGAGGAAGTGCACTTCTACAATTAAAAGCACTACTATATACTCCAAATCCAACGCCAGCATCAGATTTGGAGCCATCAGTATATATAAAAGTCGATTCCTTATGTTCTTCAACATGTTCCACAAAGAGCGACCTGGCTTTCAAGTCAGCCATGTTCTTTTTTATACCAATAAGATAATTTACAAAATGATATCTCTGGTAATTTCCATGAAGGTGTTGATTATATCCTATATGGGAGCACTTTTATTTCTACCTATATCTAGACTGTCTAGTAATGTTTTTACCAGGAAATTATAAGGTTGAGGAGATTTTGTGTGCAACTTAAAATATCTAAAATGCTTTACAAGGTTTACAGTCTGACAGGCTAAAGAATTAGGAAGTCTTTGCAACCCAAACCCATACCGAACAATAAAAGACTTCCGGTAAAGGTCTAAAGGTAATTCTCCAGCGTCAGCAAGGAGGCTTTGGATAGGCGTCCTAAAGGCTCCTGTGGACAATCTGATACCAGTATGTTTAATTGAACATCAAACTTTTAATCAACTTAGGGTGGCTGAGGAGAATATTTCAATGACAACTAGTTTTTGAAAAAAAATAAGGCCTTGTATAACTTCAAGAGTTCTTTGGCTTGGCCTCCATTACAGTATGTATGGGACGAAACTTTTAAAAGATTCAGAGGCTCAAGACATTTTACTTTTAAGGCTTTCAAGTGAGGAACTCATGTAAGCCTGCAATCAAATATCAACCCTCAAAATCTACCGTCACTTACACATGGGATCCGTTGACCATTGATGTATGTATATTCGGGTCTGGATGTACTCCCCGAATACAACAGAAATGGACAACAGTAGATTTGCTTGTTGAAAACGTAAACCCATTCATATCAGCCCAATGAATAATTTTTTCAATTGAGAGTTGTAGTTTTCTCTTAACCATTGCCATTCTAGCTCCAGCAAATGATATGGATAGATCATCTACATATAGTGTTGAGAGAATATCCTGGGGAATGACAGAGGATAGTGCAAATAGAATTAGTTATAGAATATCCTGGGGAATGACAGAGGATAGTGCAAATAGAATTAGTTATCACACTACATTGGGGAACTCCTTATTCCTGGTATTTCCTCTCTGATAGTGTTTCTCCCACTCACAAAAAAATCTATGTGAAATAAATGATTGGATGAACAATGGTAGCTCTCCCCATAATCCCAATTCATGAATGGTTTTAAGTAGACCATATCCATGCAGTATTATATGCCTTTTCAATGTAACAAAAGACTGTTACATGGTGTTGTTTGGAAGCAAAGGCTTCACAAATAGAAGATTTGAGTCGTATCAACACATCAGTCGTTGAGGGCATTTTTCTAAATCCACTCTACATTGAATAGGTGATAAAATACCCTTCTTTTCCAGGTACCATATCATTATTGCATTGACCATCTTTTCCATGATCTTATATAAATAAGATGTCAATGCAATTGGTCGATAGTTTGCAACTAAAAGCTTATCCTTACCGGGTTTTGAAAAGGCTAAACTGATGGCTGGTTCCCAAACACTCGGATAACTATGATCATAATATATTCTGTTAATAATGCTTAAAATAAGTAACTTTGTATCAACAGGTATGTAGCGCAGGATATATAACAACTCGGGCTGCCTTGCTGTATCTTTTATTGATCTGTTTCAGCCTGTAAAGCATGACAAAATAAATAGGTATCCCAAACATAATTTTCCACCACGTTTAACAACCATACATTTAATAACATCACATTTGATATATAATACATCAACAATATTACATATTAATAGTGCAATGAATAATAATAATAATGCAAAATGAATAGCACACTACAAATGCATACCCGCTCAACTTACAATGTGACCGCCCATTCTTAGCCATGGTAATTAATTGAATACGCCATCCGTCTATACACTGCCACCGACACTTGTCAGTCATAACACCGTCCTGCCCTGCTTCCCCACACCAACAAAGAACTTTGCTTGAAGGATTTTCGGTATCAGACCATTACAATTTCTCGTGCCCGTATCCTCATTATGCCCCCGAATACAATGACAATACGATCATTAATGTAAAGTTTACTAATAAAATTTCATAAAAATGCAGAACCAGCTAATTATAATTTACACCAAAAAATAACACTGCATCCTATGACATAAATGATATGTCAATCACGAATGGAAATTACACTACAATAATCAAAGCAATGACAACTGAGGCGGTGAAAAGTACAACTAAGAAAATCCCAAGGATGGGAGAATTTTGCGACAGTCTCTTATCCTTGGAGCAATCCGACAGTCACTACAAATGCCGCTTCTAACTAAAGCAACATGTTCAGTAACTTGGAATTGTCCAAAAGTTACAATATTACTAAATACAATCCCCAATATTTATCCAACTTAACATGTACATGAATTTCATTAATTGGAATATTACTATAACCACATACATACAAACTATTATGATGATCATCATAATATACTCCCCCCACAACAGATTAATGCGACTTAAGTCTACTGTTCTTCCACCGGAAGTATCACCACTAATCTATGCACTGATCTGGTTATTAGTTTATCAGGTTCTCCCACATACCGTTTTCCAAACTTATTTATCTTATATCTGAGTATCACATCCCTTGTTTCCATCTCTTCCCTGCATCCCTTCTACCACTTGTGCTAATTTCCATTCTCCTCTCAATGCATTTTGGTCATTAACAAGTACAATATCACCCTTCATTACACTTCTTACATTCACATGCTATTTTTGTCTTACAATAAGAGTTGGAAAATAATTTTTCATCCATTTATTCCAAAACAAATCTACTATTTTCATCTTAAAGGCATATGACTTATTGAAATTAACACTCTCATTCCAAAATCCACAAGGAGCTTCGATGGTAGATCATTAGGTCTTAACACAGTCCCTTCGTTAAAGTTTTCCCCTGGTTTAAACCCAATAGGCCGTTCATTCAACATATTGGCCACTTCATACATTACAGATTGTAGTTCCCCAAAAGATATGACTGATTCACCTATGATTCTGGTAAGTGACCTCTTCACCAGTCTAATTAACGACTCGCTACAAGCGTTTTCCCATGGGGCATCAGCAGATTTATTAAATACCCAGGTTAAACCTTCAAATTTTCCAAAGTTAAACACTAAACCTTTATTCCACTGAGTAACCATTTCTCTCAACTCCTTGTTAGCAGACACCAACTGCGTACCATTATCACTGTAAAGCTTCTTTGGAAATCCTCTTAGACATGTGAACCTTTTCAGTACAGTAAGAAAGTTTTGAGTATCATAACCCTCAGAAATGTCCAAATGTACAGCCCTTGTAACCATGCAATTAAAAATTACTCTAAATATTTTCCTTTTCACTCTTCTTTTTACAGTATCACAAACCCAGAAAGGGCCAAAAAGATCTAGGCTAACATTATGCCATGGAGGACATGGTTCAAGTCTCTCTTTTGGCAACTCTCCCATAGCTTGTGATGTACAGATCTTGTCAATTCTTCGACATACTACACACTTTTCTAATAGATTTCATTGTTTTCCTTGCTCCCAATATCCAATATTTCACTTGAGCTCTAGCAAGACTTGATTCAACTCCACTGTGATCCTTTTGATGTATGTGAGACAGGTATATTAAAGAGAATGGGTGCTTTGGTGGGAGAAGTATAAACTGATTCTGATCCCAATTGTCCATCAACCATCTGGACATCCTGCTACCCACGGTGACTATGCCATCCTCTCTCGAAACTGGTCCTAAACGTCTATCCCTCTTTTCCCAGTCTTGTGGCTAACTTGCTTGAGCGTTTTTGACGAAATACAACTCTGCTTGCTGTATCTCTTCTGTACTAGGATCGCACAATATAGCCTTAAACGATTTTTTCTTTATTGCACTAATAATTCTAGCCATCACTGATAACAGTCTTTTCATATTGCTAAATCTTTGGATATCAATCACCTGGCTACTTGAATTAATTTCTCCTTCATTTAAGGGCACTCTTGCAAAAACAACATCAGGAAGATCCGATACTGTACTCTGTTTTACAGGCCATTCCGAGGAATCTTGATACAGGAATTCTGGACCCTTTTGCCAAAAAGATTGTGTCTAATTCTCTGGGGTTACATTTCCTAGTAGTCAAATCAGCGTTGTTTTCCTTGGAAGATACCCAAAACCATTCTATGGGTTCAGTTTTGGACTGAATTTATGCAACCCTAATTCCAACAAAGGAATTAAACTGGTGGGATTCCTTCTGGATCTGTGCTCTTACTATCCCACTGTCAGTGATGTGGATTACCTTAGAGAATTTGTATCTCATATTAATTTCAATGGTTGCCCTCAATCTCAATGCTAAAACAGCAGCACACAGTTCTAATCGTGGTATACTGATTTGTTTCATAGGCGCTATTCTATTGTTTGAACAAAGAAGGTTTACATAATAATTACCATCTTGCTTTTCTCATCTAACATATGCTACAGCTCCATACGCTTTTATACTACTATCATAAAAAATTATCAACTCTGGGTCTTTAATTACGTCTGCAGGCCTTACACACCTACTAAAACAGATATTTTCAATTTCAAACATTTCCCTAAACAAATTTTTAGCTTCAGAGTATAAGGTATCACTAATAGGATCATCCCATCCCCTTGAATGTCCCTCATTAATTTCTACAATGATAGAACGCATCAATAACTTTGTCTTCAGCGTGAATGGTGTTAAGAGTCCCAAAGGATCATACAGCTTTGCAAATTGTGATAGTACACTTCTCTTAGTCAACAGAGGTGGCATACAACTCTCAAAATTATCACAGTTCACATCCGACTCTATTCTACCTTCACAGGTTCTTTTTGAGAAATTGAGTTTGACCCTATATGAGAAAGTATCCAGTTTAGGTTTCCAACTTAAACCCAAAACCTTTTCCTGTTCAGTATTTAAAACTCTAGCATTATTATCCTTATCCTCTCCAGATAAAACCCAGTATTTAATCTGAAATCCTCCCAATCTTAATACTTCTACTTCTTTAATCCTTTCCAATGCACAATCCTTCGAGTTAACACTGGTGATGATGTCATCAACATAAGAGTCCTCTACTATCATCTTGGATGCTAGCAGAAAGCAATTACTAATTTCTGCAGTTTTACGAAGTGCCATCATTGCAATAGATCCTGAGGGTTTATCCCCAAATGTAACAGTCTTCAGTTTATAATGACCAGGATCCCTTTCCAACTCAAAGTTTCACCATAAAAACCTGTGAGTATTCATATCCTCTTCTGAAAGTTTTACAGTATTGTACATCTTTTTAATATCACCAACCACGCCTATCTTTCCTTCCCTGAATCGTAATAGTATTCCCAATAGGTTATTAATTACACCAGGTCCCTTTGCAAGTAGGTCATTCAGAGATATTCCTTGATATGATGCTGCAGCATCAAATACTATTCTCACGGGGGTTGATGGGGAATCTGCTTTATAAACTGCATGGTGGGGTAAGTAGAAGATTGGACCCTTGTAATCCAGCTCTGACTTCAATAATTTTTCCGCTACCCCTCGATCCAACATGTCTTGAATTTGTTCTTGATATTTTGTGCATTGTGTTGCTCCCAGCCTTTTCAGTCTCTTTTCGGTAGCCTTCAATCTAGCAAAAGCCATCGGAAAATTATTTGGCAGTTTAGAAGGGTCAGAAATCCAAGAATACTTAGATATCCAGCATAAGTTTTCTTCATCATAAGTTAATCCATCTTCAATGAGTTTGAGCTCTCTCTCATCCCTAATAGTTAAATTTCCCTTTACTGAACATTCTCCACATTTGCAACCTCTACATTTTGGGATACACTCCGTTCCCAAACTTTCATCCAAGAAATAATTCTCCACTAATTTACCCACATTTGGTTTAGCCCTGAAATGCCAATCAGCAGTGTCATCGTAGCTTATATGATTAATTTGAACACAGTACTTCTTTTCACCTTCCTTCTCATCCAATCTACCCCTAATGCAGAGTCCAAAATCATTGGACAATAATTGAATATTATCTACTGTTTTTATGACTTGTGGCAATAAAGTACAGTAATCTGATCCTATTAGCAGCTCTATACGTCCCTCTGGCCTTTGAAGAAGTTTCTCCTGCACTCCCAGTCTTCTTGCTATTTCTCCCAAATCCACATGCTGATGAACAGCAGTTATTTCAGACACGCCACAAACTTCTATAAGTTTTTCTATTCCTGCTTGATCCTTTAATGATACTTCATAAACACACCTATCCAAATCCTCCGTGTGATCACCAACTTCAGTCATAGATAATTGTATAGGAATACCTTTGAGTCCCAGTTTCTTTGCCATTCTAAATGTAATTAAACTAATGTTACTTCCTGTATCATACAACGTGGGGATAGACTTCCCTTCACTGTTAACAAACCCAGTCATCAGAATTGCACCTTTTTTACTTTAATAGTTACTTGTGGCATCAATTGTTGAATAATTTGGATTGTTTAATAGTGTGTGTAAACTTGAATGACGATGTTTACCACACGCCTCTCCATTCACCTTTACCCTACATGGAAATCTTTTCTCACAATTCCTGGAGAAATGTTCCGTACGGAGACAGGCGTAGCAAACTCCCTTTTCTCTTAAAAAGTCCATCTGATTTTCAGCTGACCATTGCTTGAATGTCATACAATCCTTCAATTCATGAGATTCACTATCATGGACAGGACAATTTTTTCTTTTCTGATCACTGTTATACCTTGTATTTTTTCCTTCGCTAATGTGATATAAACTGGTTAAACATTCAAACAATTGATTTTGAAGTTTCTCTTGTCCTATAGTCAACAATTTTATAGCTTCTGCTAATTCATTTTCCTTTGCAAATTCACTTTCAACAGTATGTACTGTTACCTTAGTCGCACCACTTCTTTAATTATCTTGTAAATACTCCAGAGCCTTGCGATGATCTGTCAGAAATGTAACCAAATTCTTAAATTTGTCCGAATTTAATTCCTGCACTTTAATGGCCCATTCTCTTTTCAACACCGACGGCAGCAATCTTTCTACCTGGGTTAGTACAGTAGTATTCTCCAGTTCTGTAGTAATGTTTAAATTATTTACATCTAACCACACCTTTTCTACTGTATTGATTAGATTAATTAACTTTCTGTCATCACTATCATTAAGCGGTTCATATGCGCTTATATCTCCTAATATCGCATCGATCAGTTTTCCTTCATTACCGTAGGTTTCATTTAGTCTATCCCACATTCGTTTATAATCATCAAGATCCTCCACAAGGCTCCTTGGTTCCCCTTCTAATGATATTCTAAGTACGTACGGGTCTTTCCCATGTGACACAACTAGTCTTTCATAATCTCTTACAAAAGCAGGAAATGCTCTCACTGAACCACAAAATTTGGGAGGCTCAAGTTTTTTCCAGGCAAGCACAGTATTATTTTTCACCTTTGTCTTTCCCTTTATCATGCCAAGTAGTGAATATTTCGTAGTTTCCAATTCCTTGATATATTCCTCATATTCCTGACAAGATTCACCATCCTTTAATTGTTCTATCATTTGTTCATTGATAACATCAACTTGTTCGAAACACTCACTAACCTCAGTGTACAACACTTCCAATGTTTCTATCGAGTCTCCTCTTCTCTGTGCATCCTTGAATAACCCAACCTTCCAATTGAATCTCCTCTTGGCTGTGGTGCGTTCCTTCTTCAGTTCCTCCATGGCTACTCTGCGAAATTGCTGAATTGTAGTGCAGGATATATAACAACTCGGGCTGCCTTGCTGTATCTTTTATTGATCTGTTTCAGCCTGTAAAGCATGACAATATAAATAGGTATCCCAAACATAATTTTCCACCACGTTTAACAACCATACATTTAATAACATCACATTTGATATATAATACATCAACAATAATACATATCAATAGTGCAATGAATAATAATAATGCAAAATGAATAGCACACTACAAATGCATACCCGCTCAACTTACAATGTGACCGCCCATTCTTAGCCATGGTAATTAATTGAATACGCCATCCGTCTATACACTGCCACCGACACTTGTCAGTCATAACACCGTCCTGCCCTGCTTCCCCACACCAACAAAGAACTTGCTTGAAGGATTTTCGGTATCAGACCATTACAATTTCTCGTGCCCGTATCCTCATTATGCCCCCGAATACAATGACAATACGATCATTAATGTAAAGTTTACTAATAAAATTTCATAAAAATGCAGAACCAGCTAATTATAATTTACACCAAAAAATAACACTGCATCCTATGACATAAATGATATGTCAATCACGAATGGAAATTACACTACAATAATCAAAACAATGACAACTGAGGCGGTGAAAAGTACAACTAAGAAAATCCCAAGGATGGGAGAATTTTGCGACAGTCTCTTATCCTTGGAGCAATCCGACAGTCACTACAAATGCCGCTTCTAAATAAAGCAACATGTTCAGTAACTTGGAATTGTCCAAAAGTTACAATATTACTAAATACAATCCCCAATATTTATCCAACTTAACATGTACATGAATTTCATTAACTGGAATATTACTATAACCACATAAATACAAACTATTATGATGGTGATCATAATATAAGGTACATGTTTAATCATTGCATATGGAATTCCATCGGGTCCAAGGGCTGTATCATTATATGTAGCAAGTGCAGAGTCAAATTATCTTTCAGTAAAAGAAGTGTGTGACTCTTCCCTTCCTGTTGCAAAAAATTTAAATTTTCCTTCAGTGCTCCTATATTGGTGACCATGAGCTGCTTCACACTTGCATGATACATTTGAGAAATGATCAGCCATGGTATTGCTCACCCCAGTTACTCCAGTCACATACTGATCCTTCACCTTCAACATTGGTGGTGGATTGGGGGTGATTTTCCCTTTTATCTTTTCTTTCCTCCACAGAGAAGATGGTGGTGACCTACTGTTAATGGAGGAAACAAGACTGGCGCCTAGCTTCTTTCATGGCACAACAGAACATTTTTTGTGTATAATTAAATTCTTCCCAGTACAGTCGAGTTAAAGACCTTCTTGTGGTTCTGTGCAGGGCAGTTAGTTTTGAAGACCACCAGGGAACTGTTCGTCGTTTGAATAACCCTGTTGTTTTGGGAATTGAACTGACTCCTGCTGTATGAAGGGTTCCATTCAGTAAGTCTACGGCATCAGTATTTTCAAACTTCTGCCTTCCCTTCAATTTCGCTTAGCTTACGAAATCTATCTCAGTCCCCTTTGTCAAGATTCCATCGTGGCAATCTCTGTAAAGGTGGACCTTTTTTTTTTTTATTCATAATGATTGGTGTATGTCACTAGTATGCCAATCATCTAATGTCCTCCAATTGAAATCGAGAAGGCAATTGGAGCTTACCATTGATAGGTCAATGCACAACAAGGTACCTGTCTGGACATGAAAGTGTGTTGGCTTTCCTTTATAAAGGAGCCCGACATCCTCATTTTCCACAGTTAATAATATAATATTTCCCCTTGTGTTGGTCAAAACATTATCCCATAAATGATGTCTACCATTCAAATCTCCCAGTAAGAGAAAAGGTTTAGGGAGTTGTTGAATCACCTCTGCTAAATTGTCATACAAAATGTTATCCTCTTGGTAAAAGAGAATGGTCCAATGATAGCCAATGCTGACATCCTACACCACACTGTAATGCCTGGTAAGTTCAAATGCGGTTCCATAGTAAAATGTGCATTTTGAAGGGCCCAGAATGTGCAATTATATAGGTTAACTGACCCATTTATCTTGAAGGTCACCTCATTGCTCCATATGATTTTCTCTAGAAACACTATATCCTCTGCAAATTTGTTCAGATACCATTCTCAAAATTGAACTCACCAGTCAAGAGAGCTTGAATTAATGTTGGAGCACGAGTATTCCAATGAGCTCGCTTCAAAATCTGATATACGCTCGATTATGGAATTCCTATCTCACGAACCAATTGTCTTACAGATTTCTTTGAGGATCAGGAAAGGATTTCCAGCAATTGGTCTTCTGGTCTTCTCTATTGGGGTTGGTGAATGTTCATGATCTTCCAGTGCATTGCTTATTGATGTCCTGAACAGTTCCATCTGCTTCAAATTTATCTCTGATACGAGCAATAGTGCATCCCGTTGGTGGAGTCATCTGAAACTCTTACAAATTGTCTTTACACCTCTGTGATATTTATCATAAATTTTATTTCTTCAAACGTTAGTCGTACTTTTACCATTGTGAAGGGATGTTTGTGTCTAAAACAAAACAAAAAGCAACACACTAGTAATCGTGTGTCAAAAAGTGAATACATTTTTGGGGTACCCTGTATGTATATATATATATATATATATATATATATATACATATACATATATATATATATATATATATATACATATATATACAGATATATATATATATATATATATATATATGTGTGTGTGTGTGTGTGTGTAATGAATGTCTTGGTGGCATTAAAAATCGAAGGTAGATTCTCTCCGGGCAAACTGTCCTCCAGATAATTTTCTGAATAACAGGAAAAATACCTCTAGGTTTCTTCATTTATTATTTGGAATCGACACGTTTTTCGAATCACTTCGTGACTCTTCCTCAGGACTACATTGGTTGAGTTATGGAATTACACTTTAATAAGGAGGCTATGGTGATGAAAAGTTTGATACAAAAATATTTTGAAACTCCGAAACTAATTAACAAAACTTAATAAATGAAAAGTTATATATGTATATATATACATATATATATATATATATATATATATATATATATATATATATATATATATATATATATATATATATATATATATATATATATATATATATGACAGATTATCTTTATGTTACATTATGTATTTTGAATGGCCACTCTAGCTTAACTTCTCGACTTATTCACACTTTTGGATACATTTATCACTCCATGACTATTTCAGAACAGGAGATTGACTAGGAAGCTTCCTCCTTTCATGGGGTGGACTTCGAACCTATCCAAGAAAGGTTCCAGTGAGGAAAATTATACAATGTGCCATTTAGACAATTCTATTAAAGCTCATGCATATACATAATGCGTAAGTTTCCTCACTTGAAAGTCTCTTGCATGGTTAATTTCTGCCATGGATATGTGAAAACTTCATTACTATATATCCTGTTCGCACATTTCCAAAACAAAGCTGCATCATCATTGGGTCAGTTTGAACGTAGATATAAATTTTGCTGTTATGCATGCAGTACTGTCTACTGTCATGACGAATTGGTCAACATACATGCTATATTAGAGAGATTTTACAAATTTAAACCAAAAAGCCAAAATATTTCAGGAATTCTATTTAGGATTGCGTTAATGCATACAGTCAGCGTTTTCTAATACAGCTGTTTTCTTTTCCTACCTGTAGAGAAATATTTTTTTTTTTCAGACTACTTTTAGTGCCCTTTCATCATGAGCTCTCACCAGAAAAATAGCTCGCTTGCCTCGAGGAACGTCTTCATAAGACCCAGTAGATTTGGATATAATGGAGATCAAAGTTCGAATACTATAGACAGTGGATATAATGGACGGTTGGCGAGAGTTTTGACGAGTGTACCGGCCTCTGTCCTTGCAGGTGCCCAGTGGGCTACTCGTAATAAAAGGTAATCCAGGCAGCGGCTGTCATCTTGGTGCTTATTTTTGTATCTTAGCATCATCTGATGTACTCGTTTTCTATGTATATGCATGTACTGTTATATGTGATTACCTAATGCTAACATTGCATAAGGACTTTTTGTTATATTTACTAAAATAACATTCAGTGGAGAATTCATTTTATATATTACGTCAGAGAAAAATCAGGAACTTGTCATCTCCCAATCATTATTAATGCAATAAGTTACTGAACATCCTTTAATAGGCTTGCTTCTGAACAAGTCTTTTATATTCCAGCTTCAGTTCTTTTAGCGACTTCACAGAATCCATTGGAGTACATCATACCACAAGATCCAGCGTTGGGGATTCCACACCTTTTGCCCTCAGAGGGACGTCTACTGGCAGTGCACAACTTAGAAACAAGAGCACAGTGACCTTTTCAACATCATCTAAACAAACCGGAGGGCAACAACCTTCTTCTTCTTCGTCTGTTACAGAAAGAATCTTTGGGCCATCTACTACTGATCAAGAACAAAGCAGCATATTCACGTCGCCTGCAGCACCCCAGCCGATTATCAACTTGGCTTCTGAATCAATTGAACATGGGCTTAGATCCAGATCTGACAAAGGCATCTTGTCTGTTAAGTCTCAAGGCTCGTCAGGTTCATTGTTGAGGTTGGCATAAGCATCATTTTTCATCTTTTGAGCTTTGCACATTAACAGAAATTATTCCTACCGATTAACTTGAATGCATTTTATAGTGATATTGTGATAGATAACCATGTATAAATGCAGGGATAAGTAATCAGGAAAAAGCACAAGGTAGCCAATGAAATTTGTAATAGTATAATATGCAATAATATAAGGGCAGTATTCAAGAAAACACCCATCAAGTGTTCACTTTACCTACTAGCTAATTACAAAAATTTTCTTTATTCATATTTTCTTGCAGTAATAATTCCGTAAAGAAACGCAGCTCAGACACACCCTGTAGTAACACAAGTGATCCCACATCAAGCCCGGTAGAGTTTGGAAACAAGTCACAAGATATTGCCATCCAGGGACAAGGGGCTCTTCGTGAGGATGCTGCCTCTCTTGAATTAATGGATGCTGAAGAAACTAATCAGGTTAGTTTTTAACAAAACGAATTGTGATTTTATATATATATATATATATATATATATATATATATATATATATATATATATATATATACATATATATATATATATATATATATATATATATACATATACATACATACATACATACATACATACATACATACACACATATAGGTAATAAGTCGGTCAAGACACTTTACTCAATGCAGTAAGAAATGGACCATAGGGTAGGACACCTGGTTTCAAACGGATTCTCTAACTCAGTGGTTCCCAAACTATCTTACCTGGCGCCCCCTTTTTGCTTCCAGTAGACCCGTACGCCCGCACTCCTCTCTTTTTTTTATATGAAATGATTCTTACATTTATTACTTAGCATTGTACAGGAAAACAGATTTCTGTTTGTATTACATTTTAATAATG
The DNA here is from genome assembly GCF_036898095.1 of Palaemon carinicauda. Taxonomy (NCBI): domain Eukaryota; kingdom Metazoa; phylum Arthropoda; class Malacostraca; order Decapoda; family Palaemonidae; genus Palaemon; species Palaemon carinicauda. The sequence continues at coordinate 135,781,663 of NC_090726.1, read as the reverse complement.
AAAGCCACTCAAACCAATAATAGTACATTCCAGTAACTAAAAACGAAACATTTGGTTCAAAGTGAGCGAAAAAAAAGTTTGAACATTAGCAAATTGGCAAAATTGAGTTGCAATTTTAAGAATAGATAATTTGAAAACATGGTATATAATATTTGGAAATACTTATGAGACTAAGGCACAATTTCTGGTCAAATTTAGTGAGATGGATGCATGTATGTAATGACAGATATTTGTTCTTTTAATGATTTTATTATTCTATTAAACAAATAATTTCGAGCAGATGACTTCACGCCCCCCTTTTATCGTCCTCACGCCCCCCTAGTGGGGCGTGCCCCCCAGTTTGGGAACCAATGCTCTAACTGATGCTACATCTCCATATATTGACTTAACTTCTTTCTTCAACCCCATTTCCCCTCCTTACCCTCTGTTTTATATAAATTGATGTATTTCTAAAATTGTATCCAAAATTATTCTAACTGTTCCACACCACCACTGAGGTGAAATTGAAGGAATATTTTCTATATGAATGTCCCGGCCCCCACCACTAATGTAGCATATGAGCGAGGGCCCTCCCACCTCATATGCCAGATGCTGCCACTACACATTTCTGTGACACGTACACTCTCGTAATGGACCGTTCCTTTTCTTCAAGCTCGCTATGTAGTGCCCTTCATAGCCAAGCTAAGGCAGTTATCTAAAACGTGGACAGGTTCATGGAGAAGAAAGCAAATAGAGAGAAGGAGAAATAACTTTGGAAATACACCAATTTATATAGAAACTGAGAGATAATTTTGGAAATACACCAATCAATATAAAAACAGAGAAAAATAGTTTTTGAAATACACCATTCTATATCGAACAGAGAGAGAGAGAGAGAGAGAGAGAGAGAGAGAGAGAGAGAGAGAGAGAGAGAGAGAGAGAGAGAGAGAGAGAGAGAGAGAGAGAGAGTAAGGGGGAGGGGTCGGAGAGTGGGCCGATGATGTGGCAACAGTACGGGACTCAATTTAAAACCACGTGTCCCACCTTATCCATTTCTCGTTGCGTTAAGTAGACATTCATTGAGATACTACCTCTAGAGGATTATAGGATCCTTAGTACTGGCCAGTTTGAAGTTGGGTCCTAAACTAGGTTCCATTTTTTTTTCCTAAACATAACAGAATAATTTGGTATGTTCCTAAAACATTCTGCCCATCCGACAGCACTGAGCATAATACGTTTTACACTATCAGTTGAGTCGGTGTTGCTGTAACTGGTCAATGTTTATTTTCCATGAAAAGTAAACCCTCTTGGAGTCTAGGAGGACACTCCGAAATCAAGCCAATGTTTTCCAATCTTGAATAGTGTCGTAGCCTCAGTCTCAAGCACTCTTCCACTGTCTGATTGTCGATCTCTAACTTGAGGATACTATTCTACACACACTTTCATCAATTTGCTCCCTCTATTTTTTTTCTTTCAAATGATGTAGTAGAAGGGCAAGGATGGTGTATCGATAGGTTATAGTTTCCTTATCTTTACTCTACCATCATCTATAGGCTTCATCTTCAAAACCATCTTTACTGCCCTTCTCTCTGAAATTCTTAATATTACCATTTCGTTATTTATATTGTACTGTTTATTTTTGTCTTTATCGTACTGGGCTTCTCTCCTTATAGCGGCCATGGGGCTTGTAGTTTTTTTGCTTTCCCAAGTTGGTTTGGGACTTAATGTGTACTAATGATGATAGTACACACTCATACGTATATGTGTACGTATGTGAACATTGAATATGATTATGGATGGATGAGGGGGTTTAAGGAGATAACCAAGCTTTGCTTAGATTTTGCCAATATTCTCCATTGTTTTTTGCATCTTTCCTTGCCACTTATTCAATTTCCGGCCATGAGTATTCGTACCACCATCCCTGTTAATTCACGAATCCCCTATCAACTAACTACTCGATTTGCTCCCTGGTGGTATCTGATTGCACTTCGCAAAAGGATACCACGCTTTTAAAAAGAATAACATTTGGGGGGATAGATCCTCCACTGCTTCGATCGTAATCCTTATGTTGTAATAAGAAGTGGGACTATTGCATCCAAGCGATTAAAACTTTCACTAGCTTTACTTCGACACCGTTACGACTCGACATTTCCTTTCTTGCATTTTGAATGGATCGAATGGCCCAGCTATGTTCTTTTATTTATTGCTGGAATATATTCAGCTATTTAGTCTTAGTAATTTTTATTTCTACCTCTTTTCACTTTGGTGTTTTCTCCTTTCCACGAATAAGTATTTTAAAGGATTCCCTTGCAAGGTAATGGCATTTTTGGGGACTTCCATAAGAAAGAACTTTATGGTCATGAAAGTTGATGATTGTAATGATAATAAATCATAATTTGTATGTGTGCATATGTTTTCCGAGCACAGGACAGATAGCTTACTGGCAATGATCTCCACAATTATGTATATTCATAGCAAGTTCATATTCACGTAAATTCAGATTAAGAGACTGATTGAAAAAGAGATGGTGCAATTGTCGAGACGAATATTTAGTTAAACCAGTAGTACCACTAGAAAGTTATTGGGTCATTTGACTGGTCAGACAGTACTACATTGAATCCTTCTCTCTGGTTACGGTGCATTTTCCTTTTGTCTACACATACACCGAATAGTGTGGCCTATTCTTCACATATTTTCCTCTGCCCTGTTACACCTGATAACACTGATATTATCAAATAATTCTTACTCGCTCAAGGGGTTAACTATTGCAATGTGATTGTTCAGTGGCTACTTCCTTATTCTAAGGATTAATGAGACTTTTTAGCTATGGTAAGCAGCTCTTCCAGGAGAAGGACACTCCAAAATCAAACCATTGTTCTCTAGTCTTGGGTAGTGCCATAGCCTCTGTACCACTGTCTTAGGGTGAGTTCTCTTGCTTGAGGGTACACTCGGCCACTATTCTGTCTTATTTCTCTTCTTGTTTTTTTATATAATTTATATAGGAAATATATGTTCTTAAAATATTTTATTTTAATTGTTAATCACTTTTCATGTAGTTTCCTTATTTCCTTTCCTCACTGAGCTATTTTCCCTATTGTAGCCCTCGAGCTTATAGCATTCTGCTTTTCCAACTAGGGTTGTAGCTTTCCAAGTAATAATAATAATAATAATAATAATAATAATAATAATAATAATAATAATAATAATAATAAAATTTTTGGTGTTCGGGAATTCCTATTATCCCTCGAAAGTAATAGCCACTAATACCATCACTGATAAAATTAAGAGCCAAGGTTATTATAGAGACGTATTCACTGATATATTTGATCCTGTATTGTTTGGTTTTGATACTGAAAAGAAGTTATTCATGCGAAATTATTTTCGGTTTTATTAATGCGATCGGAGAGCTTTCTCTTTTTTAACTTCTTCCTCCAAGTGGTCTCGTTTCTATTGCTTTACGAGTTTCTCAATTTATAACCATCCCATAGACAAACTGCATTTTGAGCCTGAAAAGGAGGAGCTTTTTCATTTATCATATCAACATATTTCATTTTTGAACGTCTTCTGGCAAAACATCTTAATAGGTTTGCTGAAGGTAATCATCTATTCCCTAGTTTGCAATTTGGTTTTCGTAAAGGCCTTGGAGCATGTGATGCCCTTCTTACAATCTCCAATGCTGTACAGAAATCCCTTGATTGTGATCAGGAAGTTCGTATGATTGGCCTTGATTTTAGTGCTGCCTTTGACCGTGTTAATCATGAGGCCCTTGTTTTCAAACTGAAACAGTTGGAAAAGTGAGTATAGGAATGTGATATCCGGTGTTCCACAGGGTAGTGTTCTTGGCCCATTACTTTTCATACTATATACACATGACATGTGGTTTGGCCTAGAAAACAAGCTTGTTGCATATGCAGATGATGCTACTCTCTTTGCATCAATTTCATCCACTGAATGCAGATCTGGGGTTGGTGAATCCCTTAATAGAGATTTAGCTAAAATTAGTGCATGGTGCAAATTATGGAGTATGAAGTTGAATCCTAACAAAACTCAAAGTATGATTGTAAGTAGGTCAAGGACGGTGGCTCCTCAACATCTGGATCTCAGTATTGATAATGTTTCTTTAAATTTGTATGACTTAAAATTTTAGGTGTGATTCTCGACACCAAATTTACTTTTGAGAAACACATTAGGTCTGTGTCTTCTTCAATTGCACAAAAAATTGGCTTATTGAGAAAGTCTTACAAGATTTTCGGTGATCAATCTATTCTGAAGAAGTGTTTTAATTCTTTCATTCTACTTTGTTTTGAGTATTGTTCTCCTGTCTGGTGTTCAGCTGCTGATTCTCATCTTAATTTGTTGGACAGAAACTTACGATCTATTAAATTTCTTATTCCTGATCTAGATATTAATCTTTGGCACCGTCGTTCAATTAGTTCATTATGCATGTTGCATAAGATTTTTCATGACTCTGACCATCCTTTACATTCAGATCTCCCTGGACAATTCTATCCTGTTCGTAATACTAGGCAGGCAGTTAATTCTAATAGCCAGGCCTTCTCCATTATGAGGCTCAATACTACACAGTATTCTAGAAGTTTTATTCCAGCTGTTACCAAGTTGTGGAATGATCTTCCTAATCGAATAGTTGAATCAGTAGAACTTCAAAAGTTCAAAGTTGGAGCAAATGTTTTCATGTTGACCAGGCTGACATGAGTCTTTTTATAGTTTATATATGACATATCTGTTTTTGACGTTGTTAATAGTTTATATAGGACATATCTGTTTTGACGTTGTTAGTGTTTTAGAATGATTTATTGTTAATTTATTCTCATCATTTATTTATTTCCTTATTTCCTTTCCTCACTGGGCTATTTTTCCCTATTGGAGCCCTTGGGCTCATACCATCTTGCTTTTCCAACTAGGGTTGTAGCTTGGCTAGTAATAATAATAATAATAATAATAATAATAATAATAATAATAATGATAATAATACACATCTAGAACGGATGATCCAGAAGGCCAGACAATGTCACTATTATTATTATTATTTTTATTATTATTAATATTATTATTATTATTATTATTATTATTATGTGCTAAGCTACAACCTAGTTGGAAAAGCAGGATGCTATAAGCCTAAGGGCTCCAACAGGGAAAATAGCCCAGTAAGGAAAAGAAATAAGGAAAAACTAAAAGAGAAGTTTTAGAACAATAACAACATTAAAATAAATCTTTCATATATAAACTATAAAAACTTCAAAATAACAAGAGGAAGAGAAACAAGATAGAATAGTGTGCCTGAGTGTACCTTCAAGCAAGAGATCTCTAACCTTAGACAGTGGAAAACCATGGTACAGAGGCCATGGCACTACCTAAGATTAGAGAACAATTGTTTGATTTTGGAGTGTCTCTCTCGTAGAAGAGCTGCTTACCACAGCTAAAGTCTCTTCTAACCTTAGAAAAGGAAAGTAATCACTGAACAATTACAGTGCAATGGTTAACCTCTTGAGAGAAAAAAAATGTTTGGTAATTTCAGTGTTGTCAAGTGTATGAGGAAAGAGGAGAATGCGTAAATAATAGGCCAGACTATTGTGTGTATGTGTCGAAAAAGATGAAATGAGCCGTAACTAGAGAGAGGGATCCAATGTAGTACTGTCTGGCCAGTCAAAGGACCCAATAACTCTCTAGCGGTAGTATCTCAACGGGTGGCTGGTGCCGTGGCCAACTTACTACCTATGCTTCATTGGATGCTCAAGGAGCCTATGAGCCCATAGGATTCAAAATTTGATGTTGAATATATATTAAAATACGTAGCAGATACCCACTGTTCCTTAGTTTTACTACTTCAGTTTTCTTCTCACATGTGAAATTTGAAATGAAAACGAAGTCAAAAAGTCTCTCATTGATAGAAATTTTTCTTTTAATAGTTTTATATTGACTTATATCTGGATAAATATATTAATTATTTAACTGGTTCTATATTTACTTGCAGATTGTGATGAGTGTTTGCTTCGCCCAAGGGAAATTAGGTGCTGCTTTCTACGACATGAATAATCTTCAGGTAAGTCTTCTTTTTCTTTCGGCTTCTCCCATTAAGGGGTCGCCACAGCGGCACATCTGTCTCATTCTACTTCTATCTACCGAATCCTCCTCTGTCACACCAACTTCCCTCATATCTTCTCTTATTGAATCCACAAACCTTCACTCAGGCCTCCCTCTCCTCCTACAAGGTGACTCTATGATTAGCATCCTCCTCCCGTCATACTATTCCTCCCTTCTCTTCACATGCCCGAACCCCCTTCGTCTTGCTTCCCTTGCTTTCTTTCTAAGTATATTCATAAATATGGAGTATTAGTTCTGTTTATAAATTCATTTGTGAAAAGTACTTTAATTTTATAAGTTTAAATGTTTAATACTGTGACAATATACTTCGACAACTATTCTTGTTGATTTTAAAGTTTAAGATCAGAAAACTTTAGCTCGTTTTTAACAAACCGAGTAAATGCACTTTATTATCTTGGTAGCAGCTATTATGTTTCTTGTTTACATATGATAAATGCAAATCAGAGTCTAAAGAATTCTCCACGCTTCTACTGATAATTAATCTAACTCCTCCAGATATGCTATGAAAACTTAAGACTTTTTTTTCAGAGGTCATTTTTACCTTCCTGCTGAAGTGAAGTTGTTGGGTTTCTCATTTCTAAAACTTAGCCCTTTCAGCAAGTAATTGTTTGCTATATTTTTCCATCAGTTAATTTCTTTTTTTACACCACTTTCAATGTTAATTTTTTGTTGTTGATAGGATAATGATATAAGAATCACATTGTTATCTGACCCTGCACCTTGTATCCAAGAATTATTATTGCGCTGGGATGATTAACAGGTTATTTACTGACAAGTAAGGTGCTAGATTGATGGCCCGTTCAATGACAGTGCAGTTTGTATTAAGGCATCTGAGCCTACGATGTCTTTCAAAATTTGATCATACTCATATACAGTGTTAGAAGTGTGAATAGATAAATGCAACAAAAACTTAATACTACTTTTCATTAGCAATGAATAAGGAATGATTGATAGCAAGGAAGAGGCAACTCCAATTACAAATGGCTCAAGGTGTGTAAGAAGCATTTGTTTTGAAAAAAACAAACAAACTTATAAGTTATTTATAAATACAGGCACTATCAACTACCGTACATGTATTAATTGGGTCCTGAGTTCGAGCCCAGCTCATGGATTAGTAGATTTCAATGGTAAACACAATTTTGCTGTCCTTGTAATGTATGGCTGGAGGATTTGGGGGACTTATATCTGCCTGCTGAGACATCATCAACCGCTTCCTGGTTTTAGTGGTCCTAGCTCTGTTGGACTCTAATGTAATGTATATATATGCTCAGCCTCTAAGATATTATGCAACAGCGTAATAACCTATCCCATTCTGATCAAGCACGATCTCTAAACCGTTCTTAGCTCTCAAAGGACAGTATTTTTTTCAAAATATATCTATTTTACTTGGCTTAAGGATTAAATGCGTAAAAAAATTGCAGGCATATTATTATTTTTTTTTGCACTTTATACACTTCTAATGATCGTAATATATTTGATTAGGTTTATCTCATGGAGGACAAAATCGATGGTCCCCCTGATTTTTGGGTGCTTCATACCCTCTTCAGGGAACAGAAACCAAGGTAAGTCATACTTGTTTGTCTCTTTTCCGTCGTTTCCTACTCTCTCTCTCTCTCTCTCTCTCTCTCTCTCTCTCTCTCTCTCTCTCTCTCTCTCTCTCTCTCTCTCTCTCTCTCATTTATGGACAATCACACTACTTGTCCTGACCAGCCAGAAAAGGGTGACTGTTGAAAGGATAAAATAACAGGGTATAAAAACCTAAGGGAACGGATAGATCTACCTCTTAAATTAGGCTTTTGGAGAAATAATAAATACTTAATGATACCTTACGATTATTTTAGTAAACTAATTCTTCATTGCCGGTTATGGACAGGTTGATACTAGTTGGTGGACGCCAGGATGATCGCTTCTTCCATAGCGTTCGTGAGCTGTGTGGAATACCAAAGACACCCCTTAACACGCCTTATGCAGCGGGAGGAGACGGGGTAGGTTAATGAATCTTTCCAAAAGAAGTTATTCATTATGAATTATTGCCAAGTAGTAAAATCAACAATTTTTAAAGCATAGAATCATCTAACGTACTTATATTTCGTTTCTAAATTAATTCATAATACTGGGTTTTGGGTGGTGGTTCCATCAATGTTACGTAATATATGTAGCTTTTAGTCATGGTACTGTACATACGAGTATGTCTTTTATTGAAACATATACAATGTATATAATTGACCGATGTTCTGAAGGAAATGTGTAGGCCTACATGTGATATATCGGGTGAAGATTTTGCCACTGGCCACATTCCTTTATTTCCCAAGAATCATGTAAGAACAAAGATATTTTTGTTGATATTTATTCACAATAAGCGTAAGTCCTAAGCCTTTATAATCTCAAAAAGAAAAGTGAGGACATTGTGGGACTTTTGATGATTTCTGGTATGCATTCCCTCCACAATAAAGTGACAAAAGGGATCAGAGAAAGATGGCTGATAGCGTAATAAGAAGCCATACATTACAGAATGTGTGATAACAATCCTTGAAATATATGTTCCTTTTTTTTTCTTCTTTTTTTTTTTACCGACAACGAATAATTGCGTAGAATTAGTCACATAGTCCTTGGTGCAAAATCTAAAAATAAATGAAACTGTAATGTACTCGTACAACAAACAGTGCGAGTTTAAATGAATTAATATCATCCCGAACATAGAGTCGTACTATACCTAATGAATAGCTTATCTGGCGTATTTCTTTCAGTAAAATTTCTTATGGATGAAGTAAATTTTCATATTAATCTTGATCAGCCTTGAATTACAGTTCCTTGTTACTAGACTTGCCGAAAATCCGTGAGGTGACACTAAAGTTTTGAATGGCGTGTTTACGGGGGTTGTATCAAAGTGTCATGCTCATGATTATTGCATGTCTACATACACTGATGTGGAGTAAAGAAATCTCATGTTAAAATTATGTGCACAATGGCCATAACTCTGTTACAATTTAACTTTTTAGGGATGACTTCTATGTAAACGAAGTAAATAGTGATATTTGCATTTTTTTAACTGACCATATAGGCTACACCAGCACCGTCGATAACGCCAGAGATCTTGACTATACCGTATTTATTTATTGTTTCGACTTTCTGAAGCAAAATGCAATATATACTAAAGGTTGTTCAGACAGGCAAACTTAACAGTTTTATTCTTTTAGGATCGACGTTTTACATTAATTACATGGCTTTATTACTTCTTCCAAAGGCTGGTAAATGTTTTATCTATTCAGTTGGGACGGTACTACCGAAGTACGGAAGTCATCATCCTCATCATCTCCTATGCTTATTGACGCAATTGGGCTCTGGTAGATTTCGCCAGTCGTCTCTGTCTTGAGCTTTCAAATCAATACTTCTCCATTCATTAGCTACTTCACGCTTCATAGTCCTAAGCCCCGTAGGCCTGAGTCTTCCAATTCGTCTAGGGCCTTGTGGAGCCCAGTTAAAAGTTTGGTGAACTGATCGGACTTGGGGAGTGTGAAGAGCATGCCCACACCATCTGCAGGACGTTGCAGGGATTATGCCAAAAATGTGAAAAGTTAAATAGAACATGAGCTTTATTTTGATTGATCAGAAATAAAAGATGATGTACCCGGCACCAGTAGACTCAACTTAACAGTTCTAATCTTCAGAAGAAGGAAAAAGAGGGGGAGCATTTAAGGAAGGTCCTCTTGAGTTACGAGGCTTTTGGATGTCTCCACGAACTGTGGATGTCTCAAAGATTTTTTAGTCCATCCGCTGAGACACCATTTGCTCTCGGTAATGGTTCTATTCCTTTTCATATTTGGCAATCTTCGGCCTTGAATGAAACTATGACGATGTGGATAAGAGAGTAAGTACTATTAGACTCAATAACTTATTAATATTATATTAACATGATGACATAAGAAACAATTTGAATAACTTTCATCAAACTTATTTTGCCTTCAGTAAGAGAACAAACATCTTTGCCCTATCCCCTGCTTAACAAAGATGGTAGGTTAGAAATGTTACCAGAAATACGCTGTGGTGTGACGAAAATTACAGCCCAGTTTATACGATATATGCTACAGCGAAATGTTAGTTCATGTTCAATGTCGATTTTTGTTCGATTCACCTTGTAAAACAATAAAATATAGTAGTGGTGGAGTAAATGTCAATAATGCTCTCAAAGTTTTAATTGTACTTGAATTTTCGAGCATAACTATTAAAATGACCTATTCTGCAATTAAGAATGTTTTTAACCACAATGAGAAAGTAGAAAATGAGATTAAAGTTGAGTTTGACTTTGACAACTTTTTACACTGTAGCCTCGCCACAAAGGGAAATCTGCCACAATACGTGAATACCCGGTTTGGTTTCATCAAGTACTGAGTTCCTGGGTTTAAGAGTCGGTGTATTTATTGACTGCTTAATGCATAGGTGAGACAACTTCGGGACAGTTAACTGTCAATAAAAGCAGAATAGTTTAGCTGAAGATAAACTACAAGTTCTTGTAATAAAGAAAGATGTATATGCCGAAACTTCATTGAATCTGTAACAGCGTACATGTGTTGTTTATCAGAAGTTCCGGACATCAGGATAAAGATGATAATAATGATGAGGTAAATAACTTTATTGCATCAGCAGAATTTAAGTTGTTAAACATGATAGATAGCGATGAGGAACTACAGTATGCTATATGGGAGCTGTTTCGTCAACTGTCCTAATGACAGTATTGCGGGAAAATACTCGAGATTATTATAATTACACCATCGATATTTATATGGTTATGGATATAACAAAAGAAACTGTGAATAGTTTAGACCCTAAGCATTCTTTTCACAACATCCTGTGCGAGGAGAGAATGATGTTGATTGTAACTTAATCAGAGCAAAACTTGATTTCAGGTACAGAGTGAAATCTTACAACAAATCATCATTTGAACGTAGAAATGGGAGTATGATGAGGGTTCAGCAAGCAAGTTTTGCCAATACCCCATAGCAAGAACTTTCCATTCTGACAATACCCTTAGATTAATAACTTGATTATCGCAGAAATTAAAAAAAAAATATTCAACGAGAAAAGTTTTCGGTAACTTTATAATTTTATTCATGGTAGCGGGGTTTCCTTGACAATAAGAAAGATATGTTTACAAAAAAACATTAGCAAATATGATATAATTGATTATTATTATTATTATTATTATTATTATTATTATTATTATTATTATTATTATTATTATTATCATTATTATTATTATTAGTCACTTCGGACAGAAATTAGGATTTATGTTTAAGTAATGGCTGTGGAAGGAATTTTCGTTAAATAGTACCATAAATATCCAGTTTATTTTCCAGGTGCATACTATAATCTTAAGTTCTCACAGTTTAGCTAATGATTTGACACTGACCTTAATACGCAGGATTTTCCGAAAATGAATATAAGGAATTCAATATCCAGTGGTTAGCGAGGCAAAGGTTAACTAGTATCTTAAAGGGTTAGTATCTCACTATATATAAATCTCCCTGTGTTATTAAACTCTGTGGCTCAACAAAGAAAGGCATAATGTCCTCTGATAGAATAAGATTGGCTGTGTGAAAGAATTTCGAAAGGGAAATCCTCGATATTAGTTTTAAATCCAAGATATGGACCAACTACGTAATGAAACTTCTATCGTTCATTATGAAGAACGCATAAAATGACATCCAGTAAAGCATTCGTCTCCAAAAATATTTGATCTAGTTCCAGAAGGAACATTGATCACGAGACTCCCATGAGTAAGTTTCAAATGACTGTAAAGAGGTCATGAATAATAGGGCTGCACAAAGAAAGTGTTTACGATTAAAGGTAAGCTACTATCACCGTGACAAAATTAGTGACAGAATTTGGAAGGGTTTGTGAGAGAAGGAAGTTGAGAGTTAATGTGGGTAAGAGTAAGTTTATGAGATGTACAAGAAGGGAAGGTGGTGCGAGGTTGAATGTCATGTTGAATGGAGAGTTACTTGAGAAGGTGGATCAGTTCAAGTACTTGCTATCTGTTGTTGCAGCAAATGATGAAGTGGAAGCAGATGTACGTCAGAGAGAGTGAATGAAGGATGGAAAGTGTTGGGGGCAGTGAAGGGAGTGGTAAAGAATAGAGGGTTGGGCATGAATGTAAAGAAGGTTCTGTTTGAGAAAGTGACTGTACCAACTGATGTATGGATCGGAATAGTGGGGAATGAAAGTGACGGAGAGACAGAAATTGAATGTGTTTGAGATGAAGTGTCGGAGGAGTATGGCTGGTGTATCGCAAGTAGATAGGTTTAGGAACGAAGTAGTGAGGGTGAGAACGGATGGAAGAAATGAGTTACCAGCTAGAGTGGATATAAATGTGTTGAGGTGGTTTGGCCATGTTGAGAGAATGGATAATGGCTGTCTGCTAAAGAAGGTGATGAATGCAAGAGTTAATGAGAGAAGTACAAGAGGAAGGCCAAGGTTTAGGTGGATGGACGGAATGAAGAAAGCTCTGGGTGATAGAAGGATAGATGTGGGAGAGGCAAGAGAGCGTGCTAGAAACAGGAATGAATGGTGAGCGATTATGACAGTTCCGATAGGCCCTGCTGCTTCCTCCAGTCGCCTCAGATGACCGCAGAGGTAGCAGCAGTAGAGGTTTTAGCGTTATGAAGCTTCATCTGTGGTGGATAACGGGGGAGGGTGGGTTGTGGCACCCTAGCTGTACCAGCCGAACTCGGTTGAGTTCCTTGTCAGGCTGGGAGGACTGTAAAGAGAACATTTCCCCTTTTTTTAATTTGTTTGATGTCGGCTTCCCCCCATAATTGGGGCAAGTGCTTTGATATATGTATGTAGGCTACTATCACCCTTGGGCGCAAGTGCATCTTGCAGGTCATATTAAGTTTTACAGATTTTCATTTGAGCATATTTCAGGATTTTTCATCATCATTGTATGGAATTGTGATAAACGACCTTGAACCAGCGATGTGTAAACATTCACACCTAACTCGTAGATATAACTACCCCCCCCCCACCCATAACAGGGAACTTTGTTGAGGCCCTGTAATGGAAGTTTTATCTTATTAAAATAATATGCAAAGGATAACTGTTATGCCTATTTTATTTTCACAACACAAAAAACATTCCTGCTTGGCCAAGTACCATTGAAATTTCGTCAATTTCAGAATGCCAACGAGACCCCCCCTTCGGAAGCTGCGTGGGGTTCTCCCATGACTACCTCCTCCTCGGCAAGATCTTGCACTCTGAAGGTTCTTCCAATGAGTGATTACAGTAAGTTTCTTGTAATAACTTCTTATACTGTCAGATTCATTCTTTTAGTTGACTTTCCGTTATGTAAGTGACTTAGTAGAATCGATGAGTAATTTAACATGTTGCCGTTTGTCTAAAGAAGTTTTGTCTATTAATCATATTTCAATATTTGCTGTAGATAAAGACGTTTTAAAAATCTGCTGATAATGAATATGTCAGAATATGTCCAACTATTATCCTCTCCCCCTATATGATAAAGAGCAAGTGAATATATATATATATATATATATATATATATATATATATATATATATATATATATATATATCCTGTCACGATTAACGACAACCATTCGGAAAACAAAACAACAATCTCACGCAGATTGTCCAAAGTAGAATTTTGTAGTTAGCAAAGGTGGAGGGGAGGAAGAGTTGAATCTGTGCGTGTGTGCATATTTAAATATTTAATGATAATTTTTTTACGGATTGCGTACTATAGCTATTCGACTGATTTATTGTATTCTTTACTTAGATCAGTTGACTCAAGTGAAAGAGGGTTGAATAGGGAGAGTGGGATCAGTACACCTAATTAGAACCTTAATTAGTGAATAGGCTTCACTTACAGGTATGAGTTATTGAATCATTATTACTCTTATCTCAATAGCGATGTATATTTTCCTTCAGAGGAGGTAGTTCCATAGGTCATTACTTTAGGTTTTCTCTAATTATCTTTTGAGTGATGTTGCTAGGCCCACGCTTTGCTCCATGGATATTCAAGGGGCTTCTTATATACCAACATCGTTTGCCTTATATTTTGTTCCTTATCCAAGCACTGTTTAGAGAGTGTTAGTTGCTTTATTTCGTTGATTGAACGACCATAACTATATATATATATATATATATATATATATATGCATGTATGTATGGGTGTGTATATACTGTATATATATATGAATGTATTATAATACAGTATATATATATATATATATATATATATATATATATATATATATATATATATATATATATATATATATATATAACGGTTGGGTGAGATAGCCATGTCGTCCTGGTGGAAGTTCCTTAAGGTAGCTTCCTAAGGGATATATGTACCTTAAGGTAGCTTCCTGAGGGATATATGTACTACAGTGATATTCACAGAGAATTTTACCTTTAGGTATCCAGAATAATAACTCCTAGCGCAAATATCCTTGAATTTTCTCTCAAGGATATCGCATAATATCAGAGGATGTATTCTTGACACGCCTCATAGCAATCTGCACCCCTAATAGCGTTTACACTTCGAGGAGGTGTGGCAAAATAAAAGGGAACCGTATCAAGGCTACCCCGTTCTCGTACTACTATTGAGAATGATAACAGCGCCATTCCCACGATGGCGGACATTCCTTGTAGCATTGAGCATGGTGTTACAGATACAGTACCATGGGGGGGGGATACTGTGAAGATCTTTTCTTTTTAGAAGAGATGGGTGGGTCCATCAGGACAACATGGCTATCTCACCCAAAAATAGATTTTTCGCTTCGCTCAAAATCTGTTTTTGGGGCTCAAGCCATGTCGTCCTGATGGAAGCATACCAGAGCATTAGTGTATCTGTGGATTTTCATCAGTGCCTTAACCTTATAGCAACCTTTTCTATGGTCATGGGGACCAATTGAGACAAGTGACGTCACCGTTATTCGTCATCATCACTAATCATAAACAATGTTAGTGCTTCCTGCCTCCTACAGGGAAGAGTCATCTAGACAGTAGAAAAGGGGTCTCGAGGTTAACATATATTGTATGACCAAACATAAGTATACACTGAATATACAAATAGTCTCATAGTTGTATATTTGCTGAATTAACATCAGTGTCTCTTATATCTATATTTGTGAGCATACAATTATATGAGGAATACTTACTTTGGTAAGTCGAAGAACTCTGGCATGTATACATACAATTGTCTGGCGAAAGCGGACACACTACATTCTAATAGACATCTATTCCTAATAAATGACTAAAAGGGATGGTTTGTAAAACGAATGTAGTATGACAATGGGATTATACCTGTAACGAGTACAGAGACTATATTTCTTTCTTAAAGGGAAGAAATGATGAGTGCCATTCTCAGACTGAAGAAAATTTATAAAACAATTTCTCTTCATAATTCCTGTACTGGTTACTTCTATCTGCACTGTGTACTACGTACACCGGCACTAGTGCTATCTGTATAATTCCACACCTGGGATTTTGAACAGAGCTAGTGTCACCATGGTAACACTTAATCAAGAGAGGTCACACCTAAGAAGGGTGATCGCTTCTCCCTTTGATTGACAGTCCCAGTCAATTGGCTGTTCATCTTAGAATTAGACGGCAGGTTAAGTATTCTACCCGACGTCACCACATACTGCTTCAGATCATTTACTTGCTTAGCCTAGTGTTTGTAGAACACTCTGGATGATTCTCACCCAGTACATGTGCGAGGACATGTGAGGTCCCAAGCTATTAACTGTTTACCACAGTAATTAGGGGGCAGGTTTTAATACACTACCTGCCGCCACAACGAAGTGTTTCAGTTCATGCACTTGTTTTGCATAGTGTTTGTAAAACACTCTGGATGGTTTCCATCCAGTGTATGAACGAAGACGCTCAAAGTCCATATACTGAAAGAAGTTCAGTGATGAAGCAATCTTTCTCGGATCATGACCTGCGGGAGTACTGTCCGGATCCGCTCTACAAATAAAGTAGGTGAGCTTCGGCCTTAGCTGTTTCAGAGATAAATTTGATCCAGAAGTTTCTCCTTTAACCCTGGATAGGTACGCTCCTCGGACACCCCTTTAAGGGTATACTCGGACGCGAACGACCCCGACGGCAAAAAAAATTCTTGAAAAATCAGTTTTTGCAGTAACCTCCTTTTTTCTTTTGCCAAAAAAAAACTTCAATGAATGCTTAAAACAACTGTAAAGATAAATACTACTCATCTGCAGAAAAACTATTTATTATAAATATTTTGAAAAATTAAGTAGAAAAAAAAAGACCTGACATAAAAATTCATAAAAAAAAAGTTATACATATATACACAAATCCTTTTAGGAATTGATTCTTGAATGTTTAGGACACATCTTGATGTATTTTGGATGAAGTCAGACCCATGGAGGTGAAGATCTGAAATGAGAAAAAAAGGGTAACTTTTTTTGGCCAAAAAAATTTGTCCAAATTTCATGAATTTTTTTGGGTACCCAAATGAAATAGGAAGTGGCTAATTTTTTTAGGGAATAAACATATGTTATCCTAAAATAGAAATATGTAAAAAAATCTTCATTATTTTGTAAATTACATTTATATCAGGGGCCATATCTAAAGGTAATTTTTTGAGTACTTAGAAATTTCGTAAAAAAATACATATATTTAATATATAATATATTTATGCAGGTAAAAATATACCAAAATATCACGAATTCTATAGGGAACAAGAATATATATAGATAGGGCAGCTTACGCTTCGGATATGTCCACAAAATGGCCGCCAACCACACTGACTCAGACTCCCTAATCTGCCACTTGAAATGTAGGAAGGGTATGTCAATTTCAAGGTGTTATTTACTAATCTAATTATTATTGGATATGCATAAAAATTGTATGGTGGGTTGCTGGATAATTGTCGATTATTTTACGACTATAAAATTAAAATTCTGACCCAAAAAAAATTTTTTGAAGGGAAATAAAATCGAAAAAAAAAAAAAATGTAAAACAATATAATATTTTAGCTAAAAAAATTTGATGATATTCAATCAAAAAAAAAGTAAACAAAATTTTCCGACAAATAAACATCTAGAGGAATCATTACTCTGTGATAGTTCCTTAGTACGTAGTAATTTTGAAAGAATTGGGAAAAAACGAAAAAATGGCAATCACCGGAAAATCGAACACATACCTATATATACGCCATATCTGGCTAAAAAAAAGATAGGCATGGGTAGCCAGATCATCTAGAAACACTTTCCAACACTATAAAAATATAAGTTTTGCGACACTACTTGCCAATTCCTTACGGTAACATGACTAAGCAAAAAAATGCAAAACAAATAAAAAGGGGCACTCGCGGAAAAATGGCTAACATTCTAATATACGGCATTTCAGAAAAAAAAATTCAGCCACGTGCTAGGCAAACCATCAAGGCACATTTTCCGACAAATAAACATATAAATGAATAATTACTCTGTGATAGTTCCTTAGTACGTAGTAATTTTGAAAGAAATGGGAAAAAACGAAAAAATGGCAATCACAGGAAAATCGAACACATACCTATATATACTCCATATCTGGCTAAAAAAAGAAGATATGCATGGGTAGCCAGATCATCTAGAAACACTTTCCAACACTATAAAATTATAAGTTTTGCGACACTACTTGCCAATTCCTTACGGTAACATGACTAAGCAAAAAAATGCAAAACAAATAAAAAGGGGCACTCGTGGAAAAATGGCCATTCTAATATACGGCATTTCAGAAAAAAAAAAATTTCAGCCACGTGCTAGGCAAACCATCAAGGCACATTTTCCGACAAATAAACATATAAATGAAATATTACTCTGTGATAGTTCCTTAGTACGTAGTAATTTTGAAAGAAATGGGAAAAAACGAAAAAATGGCAATCACAGGAAAATCGAACACATACTTATATATACGCCATATCTGGCTAAAAAAAAAATAGGCATGGGTAGCCAGATCATCTAGAAACACTTTCCAACACTATAAAAATATATGTTTTGCGACACTACTTGCCAATTCCTTACGGTAACATGACTAAGCAACAAAATGCAAAACAAATAAAAAGGGGCACTCGCGGAAAAATGCCCAACATTCTAATATACGGCATCTCAGATAAAAAAAAAAGACATGCACGTGTTAGCCCAACCATCAAGGCACACTTTCTAACACATAAACATGAAAAAAAAATCAATAATATACGGCAATTCCTTACTACGTAGTAAATTTTTACAAATATTGAAAAAAAACAGAAATTGGCAACCGCAGTTAAATACCCAATATACCAATAACTACGTCGTATCTGACAAAAACAAAATCACGCATGGGTAGCCAGATCATCTAGACACACTTTCCAACACTAAAAAAGCAAAAGTTTTACGACACTATTTCGCAATATCTTACGGAAAAATGACTTGGCAAAAAAATGAAAAAAAATGAAAAAGGGACACTCGCGGTAAAATGCCCGACATTCTAATATACGGCATCTCAGATAAAAAAAAAGACATGCACGTGTTAGCCCAACCATCAAGGCACACTTTCTAACACATAAACATGAAAAAAAAATGAATAATATACGGCAATTCCTTACTACGTAGTAATTTTTACAAATATTGAAAAAAAACAGAAATTGGTAACCGCAGTTAAATACCCAATATACCAATAACTACGTCGTATCTGACAAAAACAAAGTCACGCATGGGTAGCCAGATCATCTAGAAACACTTTCCAACACTAAACAAGCAAAAGTTTTACGACCCTATTTGGCAATATCTTACGGAAAAATGACTTGGCAAAAAAATGAAAAAAAATGAAAAAGGGGCACTCGCGGTAAAATGGTCCTCGTGGTGATGAACGACATTTTAACTAAAAAAAAAATCATGCACATGGTAGCCAAACAATCCACCAAGACTTTCCACAACTGATAACCTATACAAGTTGCACCATTCTACGACAATTTCATAATACGTAATAACTTTGATAATTATGCAAACTACCTTAGAAGGGTAAACTCGGTCGCACTCGACCCCGACGCGTCTCAGAAATCGGGGAAGGAGTACAGCTACAGCAATGCACATCTGGACACTACTAGAGCGTGTAGGGGAGACACCTCCTGCAGGTCGATCACCCACAAATTCAGTCACGGGGGTGAGTCACGTGAGAAAAACCTGTTTTTTTTTGACGCTCGGGGTCGCAAACGACCCATCGTACCTATCCAGGGTTAAAGAGCTGTCCTCCCCTGAAGTCTGAAGTTCTACGAAGATAGACCTTAAGACACTCTACAGGACATAGAGAGACATCTTCCTTCAGAGGGCAGATTCTCCAGGGACCCCATCTCTTAGAGGGTAGCTTGTTTTTAGCGAAAAAGGATGGATCAGGAAAGAGATTCAGTTCTCCCACTTCTGTGAACTGAATGTGACCCTCATCTCTGGATAGGGCCACTATTTCACTAACTCTAGCCCCAGAAGCTATAGCAAATAGAAAAATAACCTTTTGGGTTAGATCCTTAAGAGAACAATCTTCATTGTTCACAGATGAGGCATAATGTAGGACCTTGTCCAAAGACCAAGAGATGGGCTTTGGTGGTACTGCGGGCCTAAGCCTAGCGCATGCCTTCGGAATCTTATTAAAGATTTCATCCGCCAGATCCACTTGAAAAGCATATAGGAGAGGCCTAGTCAAGGCTGACTTGCACGTATTTATCGTATTGGCCGCCAGACCTTGGTTATGAAGGTGGGCAAAGAAGGACAGACAGAAATTCATTGAAATTTCTTTCGGTCCATTTGCTTTCACAAACGCAACCCACTTTTTTCAGGAAGACTCATATTGTCTTCTAGTAGACTTAGCCTTGTATTCTTCTAAGAATTCTATATTACCTTTTGAGATCCCAAATCTTTTTCTAACCGCTAGAGTAAGAAAATCATGAAATGAAGGGTTTGGGTTCTCTGTGATAAAACAAAGGCAGTTAATTTCTGAACCTTCGGAAATAAACCTAGGATCAGAGCTAGGACCAGCCTCATCTTCAAGTTCTTCACATCGTCTATCAGCCCCACTAGAGGATCCTCGTATGGGGCTACATATCGAGGTAGGTTCTTGAAGACACTCGTGACGAAGAGGTCGAATTGCAGTTCAGGGACTTGTTCCCAACTGGGAGGGAATAGTTCTGCGTCCATGGACCATTCCAACTCTATCGGCTTGGACCGAAATAGAGCATCCACTGTCACCTTGTGGATCAGTTGTAAATGAACTGCTGACAGGTGCCATCCCTTTAAGAAAGGGATAGGTAACTTCACCTAGACTGTATGAGACGTTCAATTGTGACGTCTTATTATCGCTTCGGTGTCCCGTCTGATCTGTATGGAGGGGGCTTCCGCACTCATGATAGGACCAGCAGAGTCTTTGGACTTTCTTGCTTTATTTTTTGTTAGAGAAGCGATTAAAGAGGGACCGATATCAGTCTTTTTGAAACTCTTCTAGCGTTTGATGCGTATTTTCTCCTGGCTCTTAACGCATCTTTCCGCTGTGCTCTTTGCACTAGGTCTGTCACTATTGCGAACTGGGGAAAGTTTAGCGCTTGACCCTGTTGGCGTCTTGGAAATCTGACTGATTACCTGAGTCTCTTGACAGACCTCGGGAGCTCCTTTTATATTCCCAAGGGAAAGGAGAGTTGATGTGACTCTCGGCTTCAATGGTTTTTCAGCCATTGAAACCCTTGAGCTGGAGAAAGTCGAGACTTCTAGAAGCTTATCTTGCATCCGTGATGTCCCGGGAACCGGATCATCTCCTTGAATGCACATTGGCCAGCCACTTCGGGTGCTGCCCACCCCAGCCTCTCATTCAGGTATATAAATGCCTGAACCATTTCTAGGCTTGACTTTGACATGACTAAGTTTGCCAATCTTATGAAGATACTTAGGATTGTGAGTCCGACACGTATCTTTCCTAGGATGAATGTTACTATCTGTAACTTGAATTCTAGATAGGAGGAAGGGGGGTGGTTGACTGGAAGGTTCCGCAGGACACCTTTCAGGTCTGACAAGATTACAAACACCCCTACTTGGGACAAGGTCCATATGTTCGGAAGGATTAACATTCAGAACTCGCTGTTTTCTATGAACTTGTTGAGTGGCGACAAGTTCAGAATGACTCAGAGATTTCTTGAGTCCTTCTCGTGAACACAAAACAGCCTTCCCTGGAACTCGATGGGCTATAGTTTTCTTACCACCTGTATGCTCTATAGCTCTCAGGTATACTCCTCCAGGAGGATTTTGAATTGTAGGAGAAGGTAAGGAAATGATGGTGGGGACATTTCTGTTTCCCATCAAGGGCTCATCTTGAATAGGCTTTGGACCGAAGGTCTTGCAATCATGATGGAATGTTCCTCCTAGCAGAAGCGTCTTCATGCTTCGAATAGTCAGTAGGTTTAGACTTTTGACCATCTGCCTGTGGCATCGTGGTCACTGGAATAGTGGGATGTTGTTGAGCAGCCCGGATATTTCCAGCATTTTCGATCTTCTTTTTAGGTTGGGGACCCACAACCATGGAAGATTTTCTCTTAGAAAGGATGCCCCATTTTTGGAGAAGACTTATGTTCTCCATTGTGGCGTTCTTAATTACTTTCTTAATTACCTCGTGTGGGAAGAGGTCTTTACCCCAGATGTTGGAAGATATTAGCTTCCTCGTTTCGTGTTTCACTGTTGCAGCAGCAAACACAAACTCTCTACATGCTCTCCTAGCCTTCATAAAGGCGTAAAGGTCCTTCACTAAGGTAGCCATATGCATTTTGGCTATGACCATGAGCATGTCTAGGGAATTTTCGTAGGTTGAACACAACTCTATGTAGTTTTGTAGAGAAAGGGAGGTTGCAAGTCTCTCCTTTGTCTCTTGTTCATTATGCAAGAGCAACTCAGATAATTTAGGGAGACATACATTAAATTGTCGACTTGCAACATCCGCATCTAATTTTCCTACAGAAAAAGTCAAATGGACTTCTTTCCAATCCTTTTCCTGTCTGGGAAAAGCTGGTGACAGAGGCTTGCACTCTTTGAGTGTGGGACATGGCTTACCCGCCTCCATCGCTTTGGCAACAGATATAAATGCCTTCCCTGTAAAGGGGAATGAGAGTGAAGAAGGAGCAAGAAAGGAAGGGTGTCTGTTATTCATTGAGAATACCTTCGACTCTGAATAACCCGCCTTTTTCAGACTACCTGAGAGGATAGTCTGTGCCTTATCATAGTCGAGAATCATGACCTCCTTTGGTTCTGTTCCTTTCCTTGAATTTGGTTCGTATTTCAGTCGAACCCAACAATTAGGGAAAGCATCAAAGCTTGGCCAAAATTGAATTTTGTCCAAAGGAACAGCACCCATTTTCTTTGAGATGTAGAGATTGCCATTTAAAATTGGCATCTGCTCCGCAAACCTCCAGGGATTGGTTTTGGAGCATGTTGGTAGGTCTTGATCCATGGGTCGTTTAACTGACCCCTGGGAAGCGACAAGAGAAGGCTCTATCTTGCGTTTTTCTTCCTGCTTTTCGTTTTGTTTACGAAAGCCCTCTATCTGATTCTTCAGTTGGATACATAATTGTACCATTTTATCCAATAGAGGAGTAGAAGACGAAGATGTAGACATCGATGGCTCTATAGCCGGCGTATGCGGAGGAAATTCCGACACGACTTTTCTCTTCTACCTTGGGGCACTTCTTGCCCTCAATCCCAAAGGTTTTCTGGCCGTCAGGGGATGTAGTTGGCTCCTGAGGCACTACCATTTCCTTGCTTGCTTTCGGAAAAATTAGCTTACGCATCCTATCAGTAGGTAGGAAGGGTCCCGGAGAGATTTTTTGGAAGCCTTTCACCCAGTTGCGTAACTTGTATTGAGGTGTATCCCTAGTCTCCGTAGACTTGGGATTTTCAAAACCTTCAGACATTAATGTCCGACAAATATTGCAAACCTGTGGGTTCCAATAATGTAGGGATCCGGAAATAATATTGCAGGGGGCATGAAACCTGCAAGTATTATGACCGTAAAAATACTTACTCTTGGCCTTGCAGAGGACTGCAGCACAAGGTATCTGGTGTTCCTCCTATAAAGAAAGGAAAACCAAAGGAGTGTACAAAGGATTATCTCCCTGATAATCAACATGCAAAGGTCATCTACAACAGAATAGCTTAGGATAGTAAGCTATAAAGGGATAGTAGGAGATACATACTTGTGTACCCCTGCAAGCAAATGCTGTTACCTCCCCTCAATATTAACTACATGGGGGTTCCTCTATTGAGTAACTCCCAGTAGAAGGGCTCTTACCCCTAGGGGTAGAGAAGTACCAATTCACTGTCCCAAAATAATGTTAATACTGTGGGGTCAGGATGACTGATTCTCAATCAGAATATTGAAGAAAACTATTCATTCAATATATGAGCGGTACCAGCGGAATGCTCATACAAGGGTACCCAAGGTATGTTAGAAATGACTACTGTATAATGATACTGTAGTTTTCTATTTGCTGTAAGTCTATACTGCAATTTACTGGCTACTGTACATCATGTATTGTAGTCTAGTCATTATGCTGCCTTCATAGTAGCATATGACAGTACGGTCCATCTAGTATGAAGCCAGTTGGACTAGGGAAATTAAAGACATATATTTGTATATCCTACTCAGCCTATTTGCTGTAGCCTTCCTTACAATATTAAATTATAGAGTTTCCTGATCAGGGAGACTCAAGGATAAAGGCTCTACCCTTTAAGGGTTAGGAGTGTATCACTTCTGCCTTGAAGTTATTTAATATTGTAGGGTAATCCGAATACTGATTTCTAATCAGGATATTGAAGAAATCATATTCATTCAATATGGGATTGGGTTCAGCAAATGCCTGTGTTGGATATCCAAGATATATTGGAAATAACTACTAGTATAAAATGTATAGTAGTTTTCTATCTGCAGTATATTCTATACTGTAGATATACTGGCTACTTGTATAACATATACTGTAGTTCAGCCGGCATGTTGCCGGCATAACTAGGTCTTGCCGGCATATCTAGTATGCTAGCTAGAAAGAGAGATAGCATGGAGGAAAGGCTACTCCTTTACTGTGTATGTATACAGTAATTAAGGATGTAAAAGTCTAATTTTACTGCCTTTCTTCCGAATAGAAGGTTCCAATGGAAGGGGAGAATGTGCCATTCAAGCTTCCATCCAGCTATAGTACTATTGCCGGTAAGGTGCCGCCAATACACTGCCGGCAGGCTAGCCTCCGGCAGTATCAGTACAGTCGGTGTGCTGCCATCTAAGTCAGCACTTATCTGTACTGGTCTGGCCGGTGGTAATCCGGCAACAGAACTCCTGAATAACAGTTCAAGGGAGAACTGAGGAACCTTGGGGATAGCAAGGGACTTCCCACTCTCAGCCATCATGGCCGCCGGCAGCCGCCAGCCACCAGTTGCCGCCGACAGCCGCCAGCCACCAGTTGCCGCCGGCAGCCGCCAGTTGCCGCCGGCAGCCGCCAGTTGCCGCCGGCAGCCGCCAGTTGCCGCCGGCAGCCGCCAGTTGCCGCCGGCAGCCGCCAGTTGCCGCCGGCAGCCGCCAGTTGCCGCCGGCAGCCGCCAGTTGCCTCCGGCAGCCGCCAGTTGCCGCCGGCAGCCGCCAGTTGCCCCCGGCAGCCGCCAGTTGCCGCCGGCAGCCGCCAGTTGCCGCCGGCAGCCGCCAGCCGCCAGTTGCCGCAGCCGCCAGCTGTCGGCAGCCATCTTGGCTGCCGACAGTCATCGGCTAATGGTAGGGACCATAGCTGCCGACAGATGATGTGGTTGCCAGCAGTATGCATTGCCGTCAGCCAATGTCAGAGCTAGAGAAGGAGTCTGGCCGGCTCCGGCAACCTACCAGCAATGGTAAGGTTGCAAGATGCCGGCCCAAGAAAGACAATGGCTCGGCCATCAAAAGTGGACAGAGGGGTAGGGAACAGGGTCCTGAATAGAGTGTGAAAGGAACTGGCAGAATTGTCAGTCCCACCACCTGTCAAAAGAAACTGTTTCAGTATTGGCAGAATCCTAGGTGATAGGAGAGTCTCAGTTCTCCATCCTAGAGATTGCCAACACAGTTAAGGGGATGGCAGCATTGCCGCCTCCTCTCAACACGGGAGAAACAGAGTTCCAGTGCCACGTCATCCTAGGCAAAAGAAGATCCCTCTTCAGCCTAGAGGACTGCGGCGCAGGACTAGTCTTATAGTCACAAGGAGAAGATGGTATCCTACCACTACTTAAAGTGCGGCTAGGGAGGGCTAACCTCCATTGCCGGCAACCTAGCCGGCAGGGGAATGATGGTATTCTACAACCCAATCGCCCTGCTGGCAGGTCGCCGACATAAGACTAAATACTCTGAGATTCTGACTAAATCCCAAAACCTGCTGGTATACCACAACCAGCGGTTTAAGGGAAGAGGGAGGAAAAACCCTAGGTTAGTCATGTCTGAATAAAATTCAAGGCACGGCTATTAGGGTTGTAGCCCGAAGCTACACTCAGAGGGAAAGAGAACGGATTTTGAGCGAAGCGAAAATTCTATTTTTGGGTGAGATAGCCATGGCGTCCTGATGGAAGGTCCCTTTTTGGTAGCTTCCTTGGGTATATAACTACTAAATATTCCCAGAGAATTTAACCACAGGTTATCACAGAATTCTAACTTCTGGAGCGAGTATCCTAAAGGTTTCCCTTTAAGACATCGTATATCAACAGGGGACGCATGTATTAACGCGCCACATAGCTATCTACACCCTACATAGAGTTAACACTTCGAAGTGTAGGGGCGGAGAATAGCTGGGGAGCCGTTCCACAGCTAATCTCGTTCGTGGCTACTTTTGGTACTCGAGACGTAAACAAACGGGCGCCATTGTTAAATGACGTCACGTCCGTCCTCATCCTGAAGCCAGTTGCTTGCCGATCGCCATGATACAGCAGAGCAGGGTGGGACCTGAAAAACTGGACGAAGTAGCAGGGAGGGTCCATCAGGACGCCATGGCTATCTCACCCAAAAATAGATTTTTCGCTTCGCTCAAAATCCGTTTTTTGGGCTCAAGCCATGGCGTCCTGATGGAAGAATACCAGAGAATCAATGTATCGTGGTAGATTTTCCCCTATTTGAGTAAGTGCCGAGGGCTTTGAACAGGATAGCATAGTAATCTTAAATAGAAGAACCGTAGGGAAGAGAACTTCCTGCCCCCCTGGCAGTGAAGTCCCCACGGGCCATGCCGAGATCAAAATGGTCATCGAAGGGCTACTCACCTTGCTAGAAGAACCTGAAGAACTTGGAGACAAGACTGAATGGTTGGAATTCATATAGGAACATTCTCAAGGGTAGACAAGTGGTGGTTAGGCACTGTATGTTAATGGAGAATTGTCTGGTCTCTAAGGTATGAAGTAAGTAAGTATTCGTGTAGGAATATTACATTGCACAGGTGAATATATAATAAGGGTTGAAACCTTAGTAATCTTCATCAACCATAAGAGGAAGGGGATAATAAAACTATGACAGACGTGTATTTCATAGTATAAGTAGGAGCGGATTGAGACGCACAAGTAATAAAATAGAAATTTTATTTCACAATTGCAGAGTATATTAATGAAATGCAATATATGTAAAAGTAATTCAACAAATTATAATGTACATAGTAATGAAAGACGTGCTCTTGAATCTGAAAGAGAATTTCAAATTTGTTAGTAGGCACTCGTTCACGAGGAACGTCAGTCTTTAAAAGTAAAACACATCATGCTCTAGGCATGCGGCACTCGTGTGACGACTATGACATTTCACCTGGGATAAGAACAGTTATATGAAAAGCACTAAGTGTTTTTGAAATCACTACGTATCACTCGAGGGTCAACATAGGCACCCGAAGAGTTAGAGTCCCAAGTAACTCACTGTTCTATGCAGAGTTAGGTGCAGGTTTCATAACACTACCTGCGGCTACCACAAAATGTTTGACTTCGTGCACTTGTTTCGCATAATGTTTGAAGAAAACACACGAGGATTTCCAGCCTGTGAAACTCTTAAGGCTTTCGAAATCCATACTCTGAAAGAAATTCAGAGACGATGCAACTTTTCTAGGATCGTGACCGGCGGGTGTACTGTCAGGATCCGCTCTGCGAATGAAGTAGGTGATTTTCGCTCTTAGTTGTTTCAGTGACAGGTCGCTGCCCGATGTTTCTCCTTTGAAGAGTTGGCCTCCACCAAAGTCCGAAGTTCTGCGAAGATAGACCTTGAGGCTCTCTACTGGGCATAGAGAGGCATCTTCTTTCAGGGGGCATATTCTCCAAGGGCCCCATCTTTTGGTGGGTAATTCGTTTTTGGCGAGAAACGTCGGATCCGGGAAGAGGGTAAGGTCTCCTGAGTCAGTAAACAGGATATGACCCTCTTCTCTTGATAATGCCACTATTTCGCTGACTCGGGCTCCTGAAGCAAGAGCAAAAAGAAATATGACTTTCTGAGTCAGATCCTTGAGAGGGCATGAATCATTATCCAAGTTGGAGGTGAAATGGAGCACCTTGTCCAAAGACCAGGAGATCGGTTTCGGTGGGGGTGCTGGGCGTAGACGAGCGCATGCTTTCGGCAGTTTATTGAAGATGTCGCTGGACAGATCAATCTGGAAGGCATACATCAGTGGTCTAGTCAAGGCCGATTTGTAAGTAGAAATCGTGTTGGCTGCCAAGCCCTGTCCATGAAGGTGAATAAAGAAGGACATGCAAAAATCGATGGTGATTTCCGTAGGATTTTTTGCCTTGACGAATGAGACCCATTTTCTCCAGGATGATTCGTATTGCCGTCTTGTGGATTCGGTCTTGTATTCCTTGAGGAAGTCTAGACTTTTCTTCGAAATCCCAAACCTTTTCTTCGCGGCTAGGGAGAGAAAATCATGAGATGAAGGTCCTTGATTTTCGATGATGAAGCAAAGACAGTCGACTTCTGTACTTGCTGGGAGAGAACTGGGCCCGGGAGAGGGATCAGCGTGGGCTGCAGCTCCAGGACCAGGGGGTACCAATTGCTCCGGGGCCACTTGGGAGCCACTAGGGCCGCTGTCCCTTTGAAGGTTCTCAGCTTGGAGAGGACTTTCAGCAGTAGGTTGGTGGGAGGGAACAGGTAGATCTTGGACCATCTGTTCCAGTCCAGTGACATGGCGTCCACTGCCTCTGCCTTGGGGTCCTCGTACGGGGCCACATATCGAGGAAGTTGATTGTTGTCGCTCGTTGCGAAGAGATCGATCTGAAGTTCTGGGACTTGGTGAGAGATGAAGGAGAATGATCTTGCGTCTAGAGACCATTCCGACTCTATCGGGATTGTCCAGGATAGAGCGTCCGCCGTCACGTTGCGGAATCCTTGTAGGTGAACTGCAGACAGGTGCCACTTCTTCTTCTCTGCCAGACGGAAGATTGTCAGAAGCACCTGATTTATCTGGGGCGATCTTGAGCCTTGGCGATTGAGACATCGAACTACCACCGAGTTGTCTAGGGTTAGACGAATATGGATCGAGGGCGGCGGGGAGAGTTTCTTCAGTGTTAGAAGGACCGCCATGGCCTCCAAGATGTTGATGTGAAACGTCTTGAATAGGGGAGACCATGTGCCTTGAGCCTGTTTTTGGTGGGAGTGACCTCCCAACCCTCCAGCGAAGCGTCCGTGTGGATGTTGAGTGATGGAGGTGGATGTTGAAGAGGGATGGACCTTTTCAGGGCCGTTGCTTCTGACCACGGCTTGAGGAGAAGCCGAAGTCTGTTTGGGAGCCGTCTCTTCAGGTCTCTTCGAGCGATGGATGCAGAACGTCTCCAGACTCCCGCGGCATCCTTTAGCTGTGCACGAAGCACTGGGTTTGTCACTGAGGCGAACTGTAGAGAGCCTAGAACTCGTTCCTGCTGACGTCTTGAGATCCGTTTGGATTTCAGCAGTCGCTTGACAGACCCTGCTATTTCCTTCCTTTTCTTCTGGGGGATGGAAAGGCGGTGTGACTGAAGGTTCCACTGGATTCCTAACCATTGGAACTTCTGATCTGGAGAGAGGCGAGATTTCTTCGCGTTTATCTTGAACCCCAGGTGTTCTAGGAACTGGGTGACATTGCTGCAGGATCTTAAACAATCCTCGGGCGATGGAGCCCAGACTAGCCAGTCGTCGAGGTAGGCCATCACCTGGACGTCTTGGAGGCGGAGCTGTTGTACTATGGCGTCCGCCAGCTTTGTGAAGATCCGAGGGGCCACGTTGAGGCCGAAGGGCATGGCCCTGAAGGCGTAGCTTTTCCTTTGGAGTCGAAATCCTAGGTAGGAGGAAGCGTGGTGGTTCATTGGAACGTGCCAGTAGGCATCCGCCAGGTCTATGGAGACCGTGTAAGAACCTCGAGGCAGAAGGGTCCTTATCTGTTGGAGAGTCAGCATCTTGAACTTGTTGTTCGCTATGAACTTGTTGAGGGGGGATAAGTCTAGAATGACTCTGAGCTTGTCGGAGTCCTTCTTGGGAACGCAAAACAGTCTCCCTTGGAACCTGGTTGACTTTACCCTCCTTATCACCTTCTTGTTCAAGAGATCTAGGACATATTCTTCCAGAAGGGGGGTTGATTGTTGGAAGAATTGCTGGAAGGTTGGGGGTGGTTGAGTCCAACTCCAGCCTAGGCCCTTCTTGACGATGCTGTGTGCCCAGGGATCGAAGGTCCAACGATCCTGGAATTGGCGGAGTCTTCCTCCCACCGGAAGCACTTCATTGCTTCTGGTGTCCCGAGGGTTTACTGCCTCGGCCGCTAGCTCCCCTCCCTCCTCTGCCTCTGGAGGGACGGCGAGATGCGTCTCTGCCTGCACCTCTGCTTGAGCCTCTACCTATGGGACGAAAGGTAGTCGTCTGTTGCTCAAAGGCAGGGGTGAAAACCGGTGACTGGGACAAAACCGGTTGGGTGACCAGCTGAAAGGTCTGCTGTGGCTGAGCAGCCACTTGGGGAGTAGCGGGTCCCGGAAACTGCCGTCTCTGTTGACGTTGCTGGGGTCTTGGCTTGGAGGATTTCCTCTTAGGTTGAGGGCCATCGTCCTGAGAGGATTTCCTCTTCTTCGACATGCCCCACTTGTTGAGAAGGTTCCTATTCTCGGTGGCGGCCTTGTCGGTGATCTCTTTCACAAGATCGGAGGGAAAGAGGTGCTTACCCCAGATGTTGGAGGAAATCAGCCTCCGGGGTTCGTGTCTCACTGTGGCACTTGAGAACACGAATTCACGACAGGCTCTCCGAGCCTTCATGAAACTGTACAGGTCCTTTACCAGAGTCGCCATATGCGATTTAGCGAGTACCATGTAGTGGTCGGGGACTCTGGTGTCGCCAGCCATGACGTCAAGCTGTACTTGGAGGGACATGGATGCTGCGAGCCTTTCCTTCGTATCTTGTTCCCGACGAAGGAGATGGTCGTTAAGTTTCGGGAGGTCTTCATTAAACTGACGTCCAGCCACGTCAGGATCTAGTTTTCCCACTACGAAGGTATGCTGGATATCCTTCCAGTGTCGAGCATCGGGGGGAGTCACCATGGAGAAGGGTCTGCACTCCTCCAGTGAAGGGCAAGGCTTCCCTTCTTCCACTGCCTTGTGACACGCAGCGAAGGCCTTTTCCGTAAAGGGGAGGACCGCATCATCGGGTGCGACGTAGGTAGGGTGCTTCTTGCTCAGCGCCGGAAGCTTTGATCAGGTAAAGCCCCTACTTTTAACAGCGTTGGCCAACATAGCCTGGGCCTTCGGGAGATCGAAAACTATCACCTCCTTAGGTTCGGTCTCCTCTTTAGAGGCAGGTTCGGATCGAAGCCGGACGTAACAGTCCGGATAAGCCTCAAAACTGGGGAAGAACTCCACTTCTTCCAGGGCAATCAAGCCGACCTTCTCGCTGATGAAGATCCTGCCCGTTGGGATGGGCATATGCTCGGCATACCTCCAGGGGTTGGCGTGCGAGCATATCGGGAGGTCCTTAACCGAAATCTTTTTCGGCTCTTTAGAACCTCCCATGGACCTGATGTACTCATGTGTCACTTGAAGCTTCTTGTCCATAAGCGCTTCGATCATACGGAACATCTCCTGGGCGGATGGGATGGGGTCCGGGGTAGCGGAGGTAGACGGGAGAGAAACTTCCGTCGGTGTAGGAGTAGGGGCGGGGGTGGAAGGCGGAGCAACCTCCTGCTCCGACTCGGTGTATTCCACCTGGTCCTCTTCATCGTCCATGTCTTGGGCCATGAGGTTCCTCTCTGTGGTCTCCGAAATCTCCGACATGCGCTCCGCGTTGTCGGCATCCAGGTGACACTCGTGCATGGACTGGGCCATGACGACATCGGGTTCCACCGATATCTGAACGGTGGGGATCTGATCCTTGGGGACCACAGAATCTGGGGATGCCTTTGGGAACAGTAAGGCCCTCATGTCTTCAGTGGCAAGGTCCAGTGGCGTTCTTCTGGAAGCCACGCACCCATTTGCGTAGCTTTTCTCGAGAAGCGTCCCTAACCTCCGCTGAAGGAGGGTTATTGAACGCGTCGACCAGGCGATCCTGGCAGACCGTACAGTCCTGCGGGTCCCAGAACTTCAGATCCCCTTTCTTGTTGGCACAAGGGGCGTGGGTCCTACACGCCGTGTGTCCATAAAAGTGCGGGCGCTTCACTGCACAGAAGCCGTGGTCGCACTTCAGTTGCTCCTCCTGTAAGAGAAAGAGAACATGAGTATGGGGGAGTCATAAGGATGACTCTTAAACTAAAGTTAAATATTAATTGATTAATTTTTAACTTAACATTAAGTGTGATGAACAGAGAATGGGCGGAAAAGAAGGAGATAGATACATACTCCGTGTAACCCGCCCGGCTGGTTACCGTGACCTTTATCCATAGACAATTTGTTGTGACCGAAGGCACAGGACAGAATTCGACATGGAATGCCCGTAAGGCAGTGGGAATTCTATTGGGAATTGTCAAGGGTATAAAGCTAGGACTAAGGCCACTCAGACTCTAGAATTGGGAACGTAGAAGATCCCATAGGGTAACGGTTTCCGGCAACCAGCCGTGCAAAGATACACACAGCATGCTGGAAATCTGTGATATGCAAGAAGACAGCATGGTTACTAATAGAACGGTAAGATAATACTTATCCATTTACGTAATCAAGCCATCTGGTTGCGATGTAGGGCTATCAACATCAGATGATAGCTAGTAGAAGGGGGTGCAAGTCGCCTTGACGCCTCCGGAAGGCTCCGGCAGACCGCCGGCACGCCGGAGGCCGCTCCAGCAGAGTTTCTGGCATTAGGGAACACAATATAGAAGTCAAGAGTAATACCAGGGTGGCGGCCGCCGGCACAGCGGTGGCACGCCGGCGGGGAGCGGCGGCTCCGGCAGCCGGAGGTTGCCGGCTTGGTGACAGGAACAAGGATGGTTATAGCAGAACCGGACTGCCGGCAGCGGATGCCGGCACTCCGGGGGCCGGCCGGTGGACGGACGACTGAAGCTATCAGGAAAGAGGGAAGGCGGCAGTCCCCCGGCACACGGAGGACTGGCGGCCCAGAGGGCAAGGGATAAGTCACCAAGGTAGGAGGTGGGTATCACCGACAGTGGAGGCGGCAAGGGACCGGCACCAGGATAGTGAAAGAGACAGAAGGAGGGATGTAGGGGTCCGGCCGCGGACCCCAAGACATCCCACCTGAGTGGGTGTACCCATGATAGATGCTAGCCCTATCACCCAGAAGCAGGGGCCGCAGAGGACCGGGAGCTAAGGTAGCCCAAGGGAGGGCTAGGGAACACCCAAGAGGGGGGGAGAACCCCTGCAGACAGAACGCATCCAGTGGCTAACCCCATAGGACACTATGAAGGGTATATGTACCAGAGCAGACTGCACACAGGAGCTCAAGGTAGCCCTATCACTCCACCCTAAGGAGGAGTTGTAGGACAGGGGACAGATGGGTATAGACTAACCTAAGTATAGGCTAGGCCATACAAGAGATAGGTGGGGAGGGGAGAAGAGAAGGGTCTTCTGTGGAGGAGGATCTGTACCAAAGCGGCCACCAAGGAAGGGAGGACACTCCCTAGCCTAAGGTAAGGCAGCCTGTCTGAAAACGGTGCATGGGTATCGTTTCAGCAAGGTACAGAGCTAACTCCCCCAAAACCTAACCTAGAGCAGGGAGGTTACACCCTGAACTAGGAAGGATGGAAGACGTATCGCTATTGTAGGGAAGGTCGGAGACCTAGCCCCAGCAATAGAGGACGGACTAGCCGTTCCTCATTCTCGGACGCCACCTTAAGGGGGGATCATTCCCTTAGGGGGGGACAGAGAAGCGATATGTACTCTGATAAGAGCCTGATCCCCTTACGTGGTAGGGGGAGCAAGGCTGCACAGAGGGAATGCCCTAAGGCAGGGGATGAAGGAAGCATATAGGGGTCCTACTTGTAGTTTAGGTTAGAAAGGCACACTAACTAACCTATCCCCTATATGGTCCCTGAAGGCGAAAACACTTGCATCACAGTCAATAGTATTGTAAAATAATGCCACTATCTTCATAAAATAACCTAGGATCACTGACAAATATCATGCATGAACACTGATATAGGCGCTCTGGCCTAGGGGCTAGACTAGCCAACAGGTATGGGGTCAAATGATGACCGATAATAAAGCGTCAAAACACGATATAAAAGTTCCTAGCTATGAAGACTAAATAACTAATAGTATCGATTAGTTAATGAGGCCGGAAAACGCTGTTGAGGCTATCTAAATAAAGCATGCAAAACAACAGCGACGCCATAAAATGGCCGGTCCGGTCAAGGCACAGCTCTGCCACAAAACATCAAATATCTCGAAAAGTAAAAGTTACTTTACAGTCAGAGCTTATTTAAACAATACTGGAACCTTGTACTCAACTTTCCAGAAGAAGGCGAGGCCGAGGGTAGAGACATAGCTAAGATGCAAGTCGATAAGTACGCACAAGGAAAAATCAGGCTAGTAAGGCAAGCTACTAAACGAAGGATGAGGACGGACGTGACGTCATTTAACAATGGCGCCCGTTTGTTTACGTCTCGAGTACCAAAAGTAGCCACGAACGAGATTAGCTGTGGAACGGCTCCCCAGCTATTCTCCGCCCCTACACTTCGAAGTGTTAACTCTATGTAGGGTGTAGATAGCTATGTGGCGCGTTAATACATGCGTCCCCTGTTGATATACGATGTCTTAAAGGGAAACCTTTAGGATACTCGCTCCAGAAGTTAGAATTCTGTGATAACCTGTGGTTAAATTCTCTGGGAATATTTAGTAGTTATATACCCAAGGAAGCTACCAAAAAGGAACCTTCCATCAGGACGCCATGGCTTGAGCCCAAAAATTACCCTTAAATCTCCGAAGAGACATGTAATGTTTAATAAAATTCTAGGAGGTATCAGTCTCCGCTGAATTGAAAACAATACACGAGGGTAACCGGGGGATGTCTGAACGTATAGTAAAATGCCTAGGTTAGAATACCTAGGCTACACGAGATCTCGGTTACCTAAATCACCGAAACTCTAACTATACGATCGACAAAGAAAGGAAAATTATGCACATTATCAAATCTTTACGAGAAAAATTGCCTAAATAGCTAAATAATTAAAATAATTAAATAAAGCTATTTAAACTGGAAGTCGTTCTGCTATCTAAATAACACATGCCTAACGAACGACGGCGCCCATGGCGCCTCCAGTAACTGGCCTAGCTCCTAAGCACAATAAATTACTCTAATTACATTGTGAAACAGGAGCTAAATTATACTCATAGTAAAGACCCGATACTCAACTTTCCAGAGGCGGAAGAAGATGGAGAAAGCATAATTATAATCCTTTAAAACGATCAAAAAGTTAGATCAGTATGGAATACCATTGAGCGAAATCGCTACAAAATAAGGAATGTCCGCCATCGTGGGAATAGCGCTGTTATCATTCTCAATAGTAGTACGAGAACGGGGTAGCCTTGATACGGCTCCCTTTTATTTTGCCACACCTCCTTGAAGCGTAAACGCTATTAGGGGTGCAGATTGCTATGAGGCGTGTCAAGAATACGTCCTCTGATATTATGCGATATCCTCGAGAGAAAATTCAAGGATATTCGCGCCAGGAGTTAGAATTCTGGATACCTAAAGGTAAAATTCTCTGGGAATATCACTGTAGTACATATATCCCTTAGGAAGCTACCTTAAGGTACATATATCCCTTAGGAAGCTACCTTAAGGTACATATATCCCTTAGGAAGCTACCTTAAGGAACTTCCATCAGGATGACATGGCTTGAGCCCAAAAATATATATATATATATATATGTGTGTGTGTGTGTGTGTGTGTTGAGAGAGAGAGAGAGAGAGAGAGAGAGAGAGAGAGAGAGAGAGAGAGAGAGAGAGAGAGAGAGAGAGAGAGAGAGAGAGAGAGTAATTTAAGTGAAATTTTAAAATATCTGTGCTTATTTGGAGAAGCGGGAGGCCTATCACCTTTGGAAGGGTAACAGATCAGATTTGACCTGGAACAACTATACTCAGCTTCGAGCTTTTGCTCTGAGAGTTTATGCCTCAACTGAAAAGGAGTACAATTTAACCATAAAAGAAACCCTTTTTGGTGCAACTCAGGAACATAAATGGTGGTCTACCCTTAAATCTGCACTCTTTGGTGTAGATGCAACAGTTCCTCCTTTACTTAAACCAGATGGCTCAGTCACTCACTGTCCAAAGGAAAAGGCAACTCTTTTGGCTGATGTTTTTGACAGTAAACAGAGTAATGAAAAACTTGAACTTCCTCATTCCTGTTTTCCTGAGGCTAAACTAACTAGTTTAGCTTTTCGATCTCGTGAAATTAAAGCTCTGTTGATGGACCTTGATGCTTATGGAGGTGTAGACCCAAATGATATTTTTCCTTTGTTTTTTATAAAGACAGCAGATTTCTTAGCTCCAAAGTTATCTGTTATTTTGCGCAAGTTAGCAAGAAGAGGAGCTTTTAGCACTTGTTGGAGAATTGGTAATGTTACTCCTCTATGTAAACGTGTTTGTGGTGGCTCAAGTCCCACTGATTACCGCCCAATTTCCATAACTCCCATATTATCTAAAGTTTTTGAGCGTCTTCTGGCAAAACGTCTTAATAGGTTTGCTGAAGGTAATCATCTACTCCCTAGTTGGCAATTTGGTTTTGGTTAAGGCCTTGGAGCATGTGATGCCCTTCTTACAATCTCCAATGCTGTACAGAAATCCCTTGATTGTGGTCAGGAAGTTCGTGTGATTGGCCTTGATTTTAGTGCTGCCTTTGACCGTGTTAATCATGAGGCACTCGTTTTCAAACTGAAACAGTTGGGAGTGGGTGGGTCGTTTCTTAGCATTATTATTGATTTTTTAAGTAATAGATCTCAAAGAGTTGTTGTTGATGGGCACCATAGTGAGTATAGGAATGTGATATCCGGTGTTCCATAGGGTAGTGTTCTTGGCCCATTACTTTTCTTACTATATACACATGACATGTGGTTTGGCCTAGAAATCAAGCTTATTGCATATGCAGATGATGCTACTCTCTTTGCATCAGTTCCATCCCCTGAATGTAGATCTGGGGTTGGTGAATCCCTTAATAGAGATTTAGCTAAAATTAGTGCATGGTGCAAATTATTTGATATGAAGTTGAATCCTAACAAAACTCAAAGTATGATTGTAAGTAGGTCAAGGACGGTGGCTCCTCAACATCCGGATCTCAGTATTGATAATGTTTCTTTAAATTTGTATGACTTTTAAAATTTTAGGTGTGATTCTCGACAGCAAATTTACTTTTGAGAAACACATTAGGTCTGTGTCTTCTTCAATTACAAAAAAAAATTTGGTTATTGAGAAAGTCTCACAAGATTTTCGGTGATCAATCTATTCTGAAGAAGTGTTTTAATTCTTTCATTCTACCTTGTTTTAAATATTGTTCTCCTGTCTGGTGTTCAGCTGCTGATTCTCATCTTAATTTGTTGGACAGAAACTTACGGTCTATTAAATTTATTCCTGATCTAGATATTAATCTTTGGCACCGTCGTTCAATTAGTTCATTATGCATGTTGCATAAGATTTTTCATAACTCTGACCATCCTTTACATTCAGATCTCCCTGTACAATTCTATCCTGTTCGTAATACTAGGCAGGCAGTTAATTCTAATAGCCAGGCCTTCTCCATCATGAGGCTCAATACTACACAGTATTCTAGAAGTTTTAGTCCAGCTATTACCAAGTTGTGGAATGATCTTCCTAATCGGGTAGTTGAATCAGTAGAACTTCAAAAGTTCAAAGTAGGAGCAAATGTTTTCATGTCTTTTTATTGTTTATATATGACATATCTGTTTTTGACATTGTTAATAGTTTATATAGGACATATCTGTTTTGACACTGTTACTGTTTTTAGAATGATATATTGTTAATTTATTCTCATCATTTATTTCCTTATTTCCTTTCCTCACTGGGCTATTTTTCCCTATTGGAGTCCTTGGGCTTATAGCATCTTGCTTTTCCAACTAGGGTTGTAGCTTGGCTAGTAATAATAATAATAATAATAATAATAATCCTTTAGTTCGGCGTTACAACGAAAAGGGGCATAACAATTGACGTTACTAAAAACGGATTTTGAGCGAAGCGAAAAATCTATTATTGGGTGAAAGAGCCATGTCGTCCTGATGGAAGTTCCTTCATTAGTAGCTTCCTAAGTTATATGTGACTACAGTGATATATCCCAGAGAATTTACCGAAGGTATCCAGAATTCTAACTCCTGGAGCGAGTATCCCTTAAATTTCTCCAAGGGACATCTCATAGCTATTTACACCCCAAATAGCCTTTCACTTCGAGAGGAAAAGTGGCAAGAAAATAAGAGAGTCGTTCAAGAGGTAAAACTATTCGAACCTCCTAATGTACTGTCAATAGTTCGGCCATCCGCCACCGCACGGCGCCACCAAACCATTCTCCGTAGCTTTGTAAGTTTTACAGATACAGTACCAAAAGGGAGGGATTAACATCCTTTTACTAAAGGAGGGTGGGTCCATCAGGACGACATGGCTCTTTCACTCAAAAATAGATTTTTCGCTTCGCTCAAAATCCGTTTTTTGGGTTTAGGCCATGTCGTGCTGATGGAAGTTTACCAGAGCAATAATGTATCTGTGGATTTAATAGTGCCGTTATCTCGAATTGACTATTTCCTAACCGGTCGCCACGACCAAAGACACTTGATGTTACCGTAATACATCAATTAACTGAGCATACCATATGCCAGTTCTTCCTGTCCCCTACAGGGAGGGGTCTGTATAGACTCTAGGAAAAAACCCGAGATTGTGAGTTCAAAGAACAACAAGCAAGCAGAAAGTATATCGTGTCGTATATACGTAAAGCGTAGTTTGTACTAGAGTTCTGAATAGAGTACTGTACCTCCCAGGTCTGGATCAGACAGACGAGTTCATGTTCACGTAGGAAACGTAATACAGTAGACAAACATAGCACAACCAAACTTACCTGATTGCATGGTAAGGGAAACTCTGTCCCACATAGTCCATAAGAGGATAAAAAAAATACTCGGAATACAATGTATAATCTTAAGGCAAGAGAGACGCAAAGATTCCTTCTATAGTTTATTTACAAGAAAGACAGAAGTTATGATTAAGCAAATTTTTTATGCTAGACATAGACATAACAAGCATAACAGTAATAACAAGGTAAAAAGTTTCATCTGAAAGAGAAAACAATGCCACTCCGTGAAATTAGGAAATTTCAATATATATGTTATTACTAAAAGATATTAAGCATAAATATGCTGGCACTCATGTCAAAGTATTATGCCTCTAAGTTCACTTAACTATGGAAGACAGTTTATAATGTTTATGTCAACACTAAAGATCATCATGATATACCTAAGTCTATCATGCACACCCTTCACTAACAGTCCCAATTAGTGCACTGTCCTTCGCAGTAATCAAATTACAGGCTTTATTACACTGCCTGCAGCCACCACATGAAATTTGATTTCTTGCAATTGCTTCGCATAGTGCTAAAAAAAGACTCTGGAAGACTTCCAACCAGTGTAAGCACGTAGGTTATCAAACGACATAGTTTGAAAGAAGTTAAGAGACGAGGCAACCTTCCTCGGATCATGACCTACGGGTGTACTGTCAGGATCCGCTCTGCGAATAAAGTAAGTGATTTTCGCCCTTATCTGTTTCAAGGATAACGTTGAACCCGAAGTTTCTCCCCTAAAAAGCTGGCCTCCCCCAAAGTCTGAAGTTCTACGAAGATAGACCTTTAGGCATTCCACTGGACAGAGGGATGCTTCTTCCTTCAGAGGGCAGATTCTCCAGAGACCCCATCTTTTAGTGGGTAGTTCATTCTTGGCGAGAAAAGTCGGATCCGGAAAGAGATTTAGTTCTCCGTTCGGTGTAAACTGAATGTGACCATCATCCCTCGAGAGGGCCACTATTTCACTGACTCTGGCTCCTGAGGCTAGTGCAAATAGAAATATCACTTTCTGAGTCAAGTCTTTCAGCGAGCAATCTTCATTGTTCAAGGTAGAGGCCAGATGAAGAACCTTATCCAAAGACCATGAAATAGGCTTTGGAGGAGCTGCAGGCCGAAGTTTTACGCAGGCTTTCGGAATCTTGGTGAAGATTTCGCTTGAAAAATCCACTTGGAAGGCATAAAGAATCGGTCTAGCTAAGGCAGATTTACACGTCGTGATCGTATTAGCCGCTAGTCCTTGTCCGTGAAGATGGATGAAAAAGGACAGGCAGAAATCCGTAGAAATCTCTTGAGGTTTCTTCGCCTTAACAAAGGCCACCCATTTCTTCCAGGAAGATTTGTATTGTCTTCTAGTTGACTTTGACTTATCTTCTTCTAAGAAATTAATGCTGTCTTCGGAAATCCCAAACCTCTTCTTGACCGCTAAGGCGAGAAAATCATGTGATGAAGGTTCTGGGCTTTCTCTGATGAAGCGTAGACAGTCGATTTCTGTACTAGCTGAGTCAGAATTGGTTCCGGCAACGGGATCAGCTTCAGGCGTAGTTCTGTTATCAATGGAAACCAGACACTGCCTGGCCACTTGTGGGCCACTATCGCTACCCTCCCGCGAAAGGATCTCAATTTGTCGAGGGCTTTCAACAACAGGTAGATCCTGGACCATCTGTTCCAATCTAGAAACATCGCATCCGTCGCTTCCGCTAGAGGATCCTCGTACGGGGCTACGTACCGGGCTAACTTCTTGTTGTCGCTCGTTGCGAAGAGATCTACTTGCAATCCTGGGACTTTGCTCAATATGAAGG
The DNA here is from genome assembly GCF_036898095.1 of Palaemon carinicauda. NCBI lineage: Eukaryota > Metazoa > Arthropoda > Malacostraca > Decapoda > Palaemonidae > Palaemon > Palaemon carinicauda. The sequence continues at coordinate 135,741,263 of NC_090726.1, read as the reverse complement.
AGAATGATCCTGCGTCTAGGGACCATTCGGACTCTATCGGGTCGAACCTGGATAGAGCGTCCGCCGTCACATTGCGGAATCCTTGAAGGTGGACTGCTGATAAGTGCCATTTCATCTTCTTGGACAGATGAAGGATGGCTATTATCACCTGATTCAACTGAGGAGATCTTGAACCTTGACGATTTATGCATCTCATCACTACTTCGCTGTCTAGGACCAGGCGAATGTGGATTGATCGGCGAAGTTTCAGCTTCTTCAGGGAAAGAAACACTGCCATGGCTTCCAGATAATTGATGTGGAAGGTCTTGAACAGGGGAGACCAAATTCCTTGCACTTTCCAAAGATGAGAATGACCCCCCCCCCCATCCTTCCTTCGAAGCATCCGTGTGGACGGTGACTGTAGGAGGAGGTGGTTGCAAGGATACTTTCCTTCTTAAGTTCTTTGTCTTCGACCATGGCTTGAGAATCGATCGCAGACGATTTGGTAACGGTCTTAGTAGATCTCTTCGGTCGTTGTAAGCGTATTTTCTCCAGATCCCTGAGGCATATTTTAATTGTGCTCTCAAAAGTGGGTCCGTCAAAGAGGCAAACTTTAGAGACCCCAACACTCTCTCCTGTTGTCTTCTTGAAATCTTTCATGACCGAAGCAGATTTTTGACGGCCCCTGCAATCTCCTTTCTCTTTGCCTTTGGCAAGGAGAGGCAATGTGACTGTAAGTCCCAGTGGATTCCCAACCACTGGAACTTTTGAGCCGGAGACAGCCGAGACTTTTTCAGGTTGATCTTGAACCCTAGGTACTCTAGGAATTGGATCACTTTTCTGGAGGCTTGCAAGCATTCTTCTTTGGATGCTGCCCACACCAGCCAGTCTTCCAGGTAGGCCATCACCTGAACCCCTTTTAGGCGTAGTTGTCGAACAACTGCATTTGCAAGCTTTGTGAATATTCTTGGAGCAATATTCAAACCAAAAGGCATGACTCTGAAAACGTATTTTCTTTTCTGGAGCTTGAATCCCAGGTAGGGGGAAACTTGACGGTTGATTGGCACATGCCAGTACGCGTCCGTCATGTCTATGGAGACTGCGAATGCCCTTTTGGGCAGAAGGGTCCTTATGTGCTGAAGTGTCAGCATTCTGAACTTGTAGTTCACAATGAACTTGTTGAGTGGTGATAAGTCCAGAATGACTCTGAGCTTTTCTGAATCCTTCTTCGGAACACAGAATAGCCTTCCTTGGAATTTGATGGACTCTGCTTTCTTTATTACTCTCTTGCCCAGTAGTTCCTGAACGTATTCTTCCAGAACTGGGGTTGAAGGCTGGAAGAATTGAGGAAAGCTTGGTGGAGTTGAGGTCCAACCCCACCCCAGTCCTATCTTGATCAGGCTGTGGGCCCAAGGATCGAAGGTCCACCGATCCTGAAAGTGTAGCAGTCTCCCTCCTACCGGCAGCATCTCACTTTGAGTGCTGGGTGGAAGACTTTCCACCTTGGCCACGACCACCTTTGTTGCCTCTTCCTCTGAAGGGGCGTCTAGAGGAGCCTCGAAAGGATCCCCTAAACTTTGGCTTAGAAGAAGCCGACTGCCTTTCATAAGCTGGGGTGAAAACTGGTGACTGAGTCGCCAGTGTTTGGGGCACCAGTTGAAAGGTGGTGGTAGGTTGTACCACCGTCTGGGGCACCGTGGCCATGGGAAGCTGTTGCTGTCTTGGCTGAGAGGACAGGCGAGGCCGCTTCGACTTGTTCTTCGGCTGGGGACCCCTGTCAGCGGAAGATTTTCTCTTGGAGGACAAGCCCCATTTAGAGAGGAGATTCCTATTCTCCGAAGCAGCCTTGTCGACGACCTCCTTCACCACATCACTAGGAAAGAGGTCTTTTCCCCAGATATTAGAAGCTATCAGCTTTCTCGGTTCGTGTTTCACAGACAAGCCGTCCTGGCTCTGATAAAGTTATATAGGTCCTTTGTAACCGTAGCCAAGTGCGCCTTGGCAAAGACCATATACATATCTGGAGAATCCTGGATGCTAGCCATCGTTTCTAGCCCCGTTTGTAAAGACATGGATGCTGCCAAGCGCTCCTTTGTCTCATGTTCTCTCTTCAAGAGAAACTGACAGCTTCGGGAGTTCCTCGTTGAACTGACGTCCAGCGATATCGGCGTCCAGCTTCCCGACTGAGAAGGTAACGTGAACGTCCTTCCAGTCCTTGTCATCTGAAGGGAAAGCGAGGGAGAAAGGCTTGCTTTCTTCCAGTGTGGGGCAGGGCTTTCCTACCCTCACGGCCTTCAGAGCTGCTTTAAACCCTTTATCCATAAAGGGAAGAGCACGTTGAGGGTCAGCAATAAACGACAGATGTTTTTTGCTTAATGCCGGCACCTTTGAGCTAGTGAATGCCCTCTCCTTTAGCTTTGTGGAAAACAAAGCCTGTGCTTTAGCGAGCTCAAGGACAATTACTTCCTTGGGCTCCGTCTCTTCTTTGGATGCCGGTTCAGTTGTGAGCTGGACATAACAATCCGGCTAGGATGCCCTGCTGGGCCAGAACTCTACCTCCTCCACTGGGACGGTACCCAGTTTCTCCGAAAGGAAAATATTGACTGCTGACATAGGCATGTGCTCCGCGTACCTCCACGGGTTAACATCGGAGAACACAGGGAGGTCCTTCACATTTAGTTTCTTCGGGGCTAAGCGCGAGGAAACCAATCGACATCAGAGATTGCAAGGTGGTCGTAAGTGCCTCCAGATGAGGCGGTTGCGAAGAGGTTGAGGGGGCTGGTTCCACCACAGCCGCTGAAGAAACCGACACCGCTTCAGCATTCTCAACCTCGTTAGTAGGAGGAACAACTGCCTCCTGTTCTGACTCTTCTACGAGGAGATTCTTCTCAGTCTCCTCGGAAACGACAGACATATTGTCGTCCAGGTGGACACTTTCCAAAGCATCCGCCACGTCAGGATCTCCAGATTTCTGAACCTGGAGTTGCACCAAGGGGATCGAAGGTTTGGTCTGAGGAATGATGGAATCGTCACGAGCTCCGGGGAAGAGACAGTCCCTCATCCTAGCATTAGGAAGGTATGGGCCCGAGGTATTCTTTTGAAAACCTCTAACCCATTTCCGCAGCGCAATCCTTGCTGCACCCCTAGACTCCGCAGACTTTTGATCATCAAAAGCCTCCTTAACCAACTTGTCACACACAGTACATACCTCCGGGTCCCAGTAATTGAGGACCCCTTTGGTGACAGAACAGCGGGCGTGAGATCTACACACGCCATGTCCGTAGAAGTCCTTGCTGCGGACCCTACAAAAGTTGTTCCCGCACTCGGGATGCTCCTCCTGTAAAGAAAAGAAAAGCAAATGAGTTTTCTGTGAAATTTTCAAATTTCAACATAATACATTTATTATATTTAGCTTTGATAGGGTAAGCTATAGTAAGAAAGACACCCACTTGTGTTTCCCATCCAGCCATTTGCTATGACCTCTTCCCGTATTGAACCATAAAATTCACAAGGAATTAAATAACAGAGGGAATATCCAAGATATATAATGTCTCCTTGACACGTCCTCTTATAATGTTCAATACAGTGGATAAATTTAATTGACATAACCATTAAAATAAGAGAGAATCATCTCTCTATGATGGTCTCACAAATGGCTGCTCAAGAACCACTTGTAGGTTGGAAAAATTTTATCATATTTTTCTGGATACAGCAGTTTCCGGCGGCAGTATGCCGCCGACACTGCCGGCCCCGCCGTCACTGCAGATCCCGCCGACACTGCCGGCCCCGCCGACACTGCCGGCCCCGCCGACACTGCCGGCCCCGCCGACACTGCCGGCCCCGCCGACACTGCCAGCCCCGCCGACATTGTCGGCACAAGGGCCGGTCGGTAAATGCCGGCAGGCAGGTGTCTACCAAGCCTGCCGGCAGCCACCGAAAATAAATATGAATAAAGTGTCGACCTGCCGACATTGTCGTCATGATGGGCATATCAGCATATGCCAGCAGGCCGGCATCAGCCGGGCCTGCCGACCACTGCTGGCTCTTAAATAAACACTTATGGGTGGAAGGCATTGGCCAGCTGCCGACAAGCTACTCAGTTGCCGGCAGACAGGCCTAACAAACTCAACAAAGGCCATCGATCAACGATGTCCAAGGTAAGAGATTACAGCGAACTGTAGCCTAACCAACCCAAATTGTCGGCAGAGTTAACTGCCGACTATAGCCCATGATAGACAGTAAGAGAGAAAGGTAAGGATAGGAGACGGCAAAGAATCAGCTATGTCGTCTACATCCTGAAAGAGTGTACCAGTGGAAGAGGGAAATCAATTCGGGCTTCCACTCAACCATATCCCATCTCAAGGAATATGGAAGGCAGTCCAAGGGAGGACTCTAAGGAACACTCAAAGATATGAGGTTATCTGTCAGTAACCTAACCAGGCACTGACAGAAAAACTCATGCCAGGTCTACAGACATCCAGAGGAGCGTACAGTGGAACCTCTACATACGAATTTAATCCGTTCCAGAACCAACTTCGGATGTAGAAAATGTTCGGATGTCGAAACGAATTTTCCCATAAGAATACATGGTAATTCATTTAATTCGTTCCTCAGCCTAAAAACCCATAATAAATCCTTAATAAATGGCTACACATAATTACGCATAACAATAACATAACTGCATAATATGAAAGAAGCATGTAAAAAAGATAAATATAAAGAAATAATGAATAAAAAATGTGCTTTATTGCCACTTTACCTTAGAGACAGGCCAACGCAGGTGTAGGATTTGCTACCCAGGAGGAGACGACGATCGGCGAGAAGGTAGACATGGTGTTAACATGTTCTTTAAATAAATACTCTCTCTCTCTCTCTCTCTCTCTCTCTCTCTCTCTCTCTCTCTCTCTCTCTCTCTCTCTCTCTCTGTTCTTCTTCACTGTTAGTGTTAGAGACGTCTATTAATTTTTTTTCTGAGAGAGAGAGAGAGAGAGAGAGAGAGAGAGAGAGAGAGAGAGAGAGAGAGAGAGAGAGAGAGATTAAACAAAAATGAGATTAAACAAAAATGTGTTGTGTACATATGATATTTACCAGCGTTAACGAGTTGAAAGACAGTTCAATGTAACTAAAAAACAATATCAGCGAATCTGAATTCTTTTATTAACTAAAACAAATATTGATACAAACACACTCGTGTGCGTACTGTATTCGCAAACACACACACACACGCACAAGGAGACACGATCGGTGAGGAGGTAGAGATGGTGACTGCGATAACATACCGTAACTTACACTACGGAAATTTTAATCTAACTAAGCTTATTTTTTTTTTTTTATATTTCATATTTTTCACATTTTTTTTCTTTTGATTTTTTATTTTCATCACTTCCAGTGACGAGTTACGGTATGTTATCGCAGTCACCATCTCTCCCTCCTCCCTGACCGTCTCTCTTACTGCGTAGCAAAATTCTTGCACCTGTGTGTGTGTGTGTTTGTGCATACGCACACGAGTGTGTTTGAATCAATATTCGTTTTAGTTAATAAAGGAATTCAGATTAGCTGTTATTACTTTCTTAATTTCATTTAATTGTTTTTCAACTCGTTGACGCAGTTAAAAATCATATGTACTCTAAACACATTTTTGTTTAATCTCTCTCTCTCTCTCTCTCTCTCTCTCTCTCTCTCTCTCTCTCTCTCTCTCTCTCTCTCTCGGAAAAAAAATAATAGACGTAGACATATCTAACACTACAACAGCGAAGAAGAACGAGAGAGAGAGAGAGAGAGAGAGAGAGAGAGAGAGAGAGAGAGAGAGAGAGTTTTATTTAAAGAACATGTTAATGCTATGTTTAGAGAGAAACAGAAAAAGAGAGAAGTCTTATTTAAAAGAGCTTGTTAACGCTATCTTGGTTTTCTTTGCTTCACTTTTTTCTTTCTTTCTATTCATCACGCTGGCCCTTCTCACAAATGATCGTTGCCAACAATCTCTTTGTCCTTTATCCCTATCAATAAAAGGCGCTCTATCTCTTCCAGGGTATTGCTACGATGTCTTGTAATAATGGTGATCCCCTTCGATGGTTATTTGCTTTAATGGCTGCCTTCAGCTTGATGATCCTCGAGATCATAGGCCTATTCCGGCCATATTGTTTACCCATACAGTATCACTCACATGCACACTGCTCTCATGTTTTTCTATAATTTCTTGCTTCAATTCTAATGAAAGAATTGCCTTCTTCCTGTACTGAAACTTAGCTTCTTAGGCACCATGATTATAGGTAAAATCACAAAGGAAATGTGAGAAAAGGAAGAAAATAAGCACTGTTAATAACAGACCAAACAGAGGACAACCACATGATACACACAAGAACAGAGAACTGAGCACTCGACACTCAATGGCGTAATGTTTACTTCGTGTGTCGAAATAAAATTCGGGTGTAGAGTAAAAAATTTGCTCGAATTTTACTTCGGATGTTGGAAAATTCGGATGTAGATACGTTCGGATGTAGAGGTTCCACTGTATGTAGAACCACGGCCATAAGGGTGTTGGCTCATTCAACACGAAAGAGATAGCGGGGAAGGGGTGAATAGTCCATAAGTAAAGCAATACCCTAAGGCATTACTTAACCTGAAGGATTCTGTCCTCGTATAAGCCTCAACTAGGGGAAGTCAATTCCCCAGGTTGGGTTAGGCAATGAGAGGACGTCCGAAAATGAACTCAAGAGAACAGAATCTCGTACCAGGGATCAAAACAGGGAAGAAACCTATCCTCCCGTTAAAACCCCCAATACAGGACTGTCTGCTAGACCATAAAGAGGAAATTGTGCAACAATAACCTCTACGAGATCTAGGGAGGCAAGCCTCCTGAACAGCAACTAGCCCTACTGGAATACCGATAAGCTACTCAGTTGCCGGTATAAATCCAGGCAGCTAGATGCCAACACAGACTTACTCTGATGTCCCGTCCCCAACTCCAAACTCAACGCTGACAAGCTACTCAGTTGCCAGCTCAGAGAAAAGGAGAGGGAAACGAAACGCCCCAGAAAATTTACCCAACCATAGGTTACAGTAAATTAACTGAGGATAGCCTAGGCTAATCAGAGGGAAAGGGATTACTCTTATAACTCATAGAGATAGTATTGACTTAAAGGGGCAATGATATCTATCTTACTCCTAAAGACAATACAAGAGTAATGGGGACATATAAAGTATACTAAAGCACTAAAGCTATTAAGCTAGAGAGCTTAGAGAAACGTTCTACGTAACTCTGGTATACTATTATGGAAGAGGAAAGGAAATAGTAATATCTTAATTGTATAAAATATTGCCTGAGCTTCAATACAACTTTACCAGGAAGGTTATATCATGCATGAGGTGTGAAAGTGCCTAGGCTAGAAGCCTAGCACTCGTGAGGCTCGAAATTGTAGCCAAATTCACGACAACAATGACATAATATAAAAATCCCTAGCTAAAATACTAAATAGCTAAAGTTATTAAAGCGAGGATGCCGGGAATATCATTCTTGCTAACTAAATGAACAAAAGAACGATCGCGTCATGACGCCATCCGGCCGGCAACAGCTCTTGTTACGTTAATTACGATATCAATCGAAAAGCAAAACTGGCAAGAGCTTACATTTACACAATTCGAAGATATTACTTAACTTTCCAGAAGCTGATGAAGCTGTGGAATCCATAATCAAGCAGAAAAAGCTTCGAAAATAGCGAGATAACACAGGGAAAACTGGTCAGCAAAGTTACAAACGAAAGAATGGTTTGGTGGCGCCGGGCGGTGGCGGATGACCGAACTATTGACAGTACATTAGGAGAGTCGAATAGTTTTACCTCTTGAACGACTCTCTTATTCTCTTGCCACTTTTCCTCTCGAAGTGAAAAGCTATTTGGGGTGTAAATAGCTATGAGATGTGTCAAGTTACGTCCTTACGCGATATCCCTTGGAGAAATTTAAGGGATACTCGCTCCAGGAGTTAGAATTCTAGATACCTTCGGTAAATTCTCTGGGATATATCACTGTAGTCACATATAACTTAGGAAGCTACTAATGAAGGAACTTCCATCAGCACGACATGGCTTAAGCCCAAAAAGCGATTTTTGAGAGTTCAGCATGAATATTCTGAAAGTTCTGTGCAAGAGTATTCTTTTTATCAGTTAGTATTTGTTTACAATGAAAATATGCTCAAAATAGGTTATGATCCTTTCAGAGTACGAGCTGTGCCTTCGCCGGGTGTTGTCGCTTGAGCTTCCAGGTGAGCCCGAAGAGGCGACGGAGGAAGAGAGAGAATTTTACGTCCGAGGAAAAGTCAACACAGAACAGATTCAAATGACTAGGGCCTTAGGAGCATTGCTGAGGTACCCTTCATTCTTATGATTTATGTTTTCATTGTTTATGCTTTACAGTTCGTGTGGTTTTCCCTAGCATTAAACCGTGGTAAGATGCCTCACAATGGATTTGATCTGTGATACTCTAAAAAGATTATTTTAGTCTTGTTTCAAATAGAGTTCAAAGAATTGACTTGATACTCAAATTCAAAACATCACGAAAAATATGGTTGTTTTATAGCTTTAAAAACTGTTCCCTTTAGTAATTCTTGACTTTTTTATTGTTTTTTATTTTCTCCTAAGCATTTTCTTTCTTGATATATTGGATATGACAAGGCATTTCAATACCTGCACTGTCAGCCTTGTTAATTATATAATCTTTTGAAATGAGCTTTATATCATTTCTGTGTATACCACCTATGAAGAAAACATTGATTAATATGAACTGTATTTTTTCACCAATCGACTAAACGCAAAACAATGCTGTGATCTACGTGAAATGACTGTTTTTTGGGCTTAAGCCATGTCGTCCTGATGGAAGGTTCCTATAGGTAGCTTTCTAAGGGATATTTGGCTACAGTGATATTCCCAGAGAATTAACCTTTAGGTCTCCAGAATTCTAACTCCTGGCACGAATATCCTTAAAATTTCTCTTAAGGATATCACATAATATCAGGGGACGTATATCTCGATACGACACATAGCAATCTTCACCCTGAATAGTGTTTTCGTTTCGAGGGGGAAGAGTGGCAAAAATAGAAGGGGAGCCGTTATCAAGGTTACCCTTCCTCCCGTACTACTATTGAGTATCTTGATGGCGCTGTATCCAAGATGGCGCTCATTCCTATTTTTGTAGTGATTTCGCACAGTGGTGTTCCCTGTTGATCTAACGTTTTGATCGCTTTTAAGAGGATTTGATATGCAATCTCCAGTCTCTTTTGCCACTGTGTATAATTTTTAGCTCCTGCTTCACAGTGAAATTAGAGTAATTTATTGTGTTAAGGAGCTAGGCCTGTCACCGGAAGCGCCATGGGCTCTGTCGTTCGTTATGCATGTGTTATTTAGCTAAGAGAACGACTTTCCCGGTTGTAATAGCATTAATAAGTTATGAAAGCTATTTAGGCACAATTATACTAGTAAAGATATATATTTCATGTATAATTTCCTCTTCCTTTTGTTGATCGTATACGTTAGAGTTTCGGCGATTTAGGTAACTGAGAACTCGTCTTGTTCTAGGCTACCTAGCTTAGGTGCTGTAGTATACTTTCAGACATTATCCCCGTTTACCCTCGTGTATCGTTTTATTGATTCAACGGGAGACAGTACATCTCCTAGAATTATATAACTCGATACTTGTCTCCTGTGGAGATTTAAGGGTAATCCCTCCTTCCCTCTGAGTGCCGCCGCAGGTGGCAACCCTATCGGGTCTTGCCATAGAGTAGTTCACTCCAGCTTGACTAGGCTAGGGTTTTATGTCTTCCACCTTTGCCGTCGAGATCCCGGCTTTGGTTTTTGACAGAACCTCAGAGTATTCAGTCTTTCTGCCGGCGGCAGAGCAGCAGGGTGAGTAGTCACTCCCCTGCCAGCTTACAGCTGCCGGCATAGGAGGCTAAGCCTCCCTAGGCCGCACCTGAAGTGGTAGTATGATGCCGCCACCTTCTCCCCTGCGGTCTAGAAGACTAGTCCTGTGTCGGCAGACCCTAGGCTGAAGAATAGTATTCTTCTGCCGCCTAGGATGTCGCCGATACTGAAACTTTGTTTCTCTCTTGTGTGCAGGTGGCGGCAATCCTGCCGCCTTCTTTTACACTTGATAGAATTGGTAGACCCTAGGCTGAAGAATAGTTATTCTTCTGCCGCCTAGGATGGCGCCGATACTGTAACATTGTTTCACTCTTGTGTGGAAGTGGCGGCAATCCTGCCACCTTCTTCTACACTTGATACAGGACCCTTTTCCCTTCCCCTCTCTGTCCTTTAGCGATGACTTAGCCATCACAATCCTGTGGCTGTTGTCCTGCAATCTCACCGCTTGCCGGGTGTGTTGCGGGGCCGGCCAGGCTCCTACATAGGCAGCTGTTTAGTCACTCAGTCTTTCCCTTATGGACACAAGGCTCTGGGAAGGTTGTGCCGGCTATGACGGCTGCTGGTGGGAGACCCTTCTGCTGTTGAAGGTTCTTCAGTCCTCCCTTGGACTGCCATCCACATTCCTGAAACCGGCAATGCCGGCAACGGGTCTTGCGGCTGGATGGAAGCCTGGATGATGCATTCTCCCCTTCCATTTGAACCCTCTTTCTGGAGGAAGGCAGTAAGGTTATATACTTACACCCTTATTTATTGTAAACATACATTTTAATAAGGCAGCCCTTCACTCCATGCTTTTTCTCTCTCTGTCAGCTAGTGCCGCCAGGCACTAACCCAGCCAGCAGCATGTCGGCTGGGCCGGTGCCACTAGGTACTAGACCTGCCGCCAAGATGCCGGCTGAACTACAGTATATGATTATACAATAGCCAGTATATTTGCAGTATAGTATATACTGCAGATAGAAAACTATTGTATATATTATACAGTAGTTAATTTCCAACATATTTTGTGTATCCTTGCACAGTCTTTTGCTGAGACCAATCCTATATTGAAAGAATAGAATTCCTTCAATACTCTGATTAGAAATCAGTTAATAACTTACCCTACAATATTAAATAGTTTAGAAGGGTCAGTGGTAGTACACTTTTCTATCCCTAGAGGTTAGAACCCTTCTCTTTTGAGTTTTTCCTGATCAGGAAACTCTATAGTCTTAATATTGGAAGGGGAGGTCACAGCAATTGGCTGGGAGGGATACACAAGTATGTATCTTTTCTAAATTCTAGTCCAGCCGGCGACATGCCGGCCGGACTGTGCCGCCAGGTGCTAGCCGTGCTGGCAACACGCCGGTGAACTACAGCATATGATTATACAGTAGCCAGTATATTTGCAGTATAGTATATACTGCAAACATAAAACTATAGTATTTATTATACAGTAGTTAATTTCCAACATACTTTGTGTACCCTTGTACAGTCTTTTGCTGAGACCAATCCTATATTGAAAGAATAGAATTCCTTCAATACTCTGATTGGAAATCAGTTAATACTTACCCCACAATATTAAATAATTAGAAGGGTCAGTGGCAGTGTACACTTTTTCTATCCCTAGAAGTTAGAACCCTTCTCTTTTGAGTTGCCCTGATAAAGGAAACTCTATATCTTTAATATTGGGGGAAGGTCACAGCAATTGGCTGGGAGGAATACATAAGTATGTGTCTTTCCCTATTTCTTTCTAGTTTATTATCCTAAGCTATAATGATTAAAATATGAATATTTGCATATCTTTATCATGTGAGATAAACAATTGCATACTCATTTTATTTTCCTTTCTTTACAGGAGGAACCCCAGATGAAATGCGATGCGATCTTCTGCAACCATAGGAGTAGGAACTTCTACGGTCACAAAGCGTGCAGGTCTCATGCCCCCTGCACCATCATTACCGAATCCCTGCAATATTGGGACCCCCAAGTCTGCAATATCTGCCGGACCTTGGTGACCGAAGGTTTCGACGACCCCAACGGAGTCGAGGGATGCGGTATGTGAAAAGCTGCGCAAGTGGTTAAGGGGGTTCCAGAAGAACTCTCCGGGACCATACCTACCTAACGGTAGGATGCGTAGCTTGCTGTTCCCGAAAGCGGGTAGTGAAATGGTTGTGCCCCAAGCACGACTCTGACCTCCCTGCGTCCAGATTGCCATCGAGACTGATGTCAGGGAGGCGTTGCAAAGTATGGACATCCACCAGGAGGTAAGGATGTCGGAAGTGTCTATGGACACTGAAAAGGATCTATTAAAGGATCATCACGAGGAGGAGTCTACTCTACCTCTGGAAGAAGATGATGATGTTGAGTCAGAGTTCCTTCCATCTGTGCCGGCACCGGAGCCATTATCTTCGACGTCTTCACCTTCCACCCCTCCATTGGACAACATGAGCCAGGCACTGGCCCATCTTACGGATTTAATGGAGAACATTCGCAAACGAGGTGATGCAAGGGAAGTGAAATTCGAGAGAGAGCTCCGTGAAGCTCCAATTATCGCCTCCCGAGGGTCATACAAGCGACCCAGAGGCCAAGACCTCCCGATCTGCTCCAAAACCAATCCCTGGAGGTATGCGGAGTTTATGCCGATTTCGAACGGCAAACTCTACATCTCCGAGAAGATGGGAGCTGTCCCCTTAGACGACATCCAGTTTTAGCCAAGCTTAAACGCTTACCCTGATTGCTTCATTTGACTGAAGCATGAACCAACGCCAAAAGAGGAGACGGAACCGAAGGAGGTCATGGTTTTCGACCACGATAAGGCACAGGCTCTCTTGTCAAGTAGCCTGAGAAAGGCGGGCTATTCGGTGTCGAAAGTGTCTGCCTTGAGCAAGAAACACCCTACCTTTCTTGCTCCTGCTTCAATAGCCTTCCCCTTTATGTTGAAGGCATTTAAATCTGTTGCCAAGGCAGTGGAGGCAGGCAAACCATGCCCTGCACTAGAGGAGTGCAGGCCTCTGTCATTAGCCTTGCCTATGCAGGAGAAGGAATGTAAGGAAATCCACCTAACCTTCTCATTAGGGAAACTGGACGCTGACATCGCTGGACGACAGTGTAGTGAGAATCTCCCCAAACTTTCTTGTGGCAGGATGTTCAAGAATAAGCCCCACACCCTGAATCACACCTACTGACAATTGTCCCACAACACAAACTTTCCCCTTACTTTATCAACTGGACTCTTGGACAGAAGGAAAATTGAAACAAAACATATCCTTAAAACTATATTTCTTAAACTAAAATAAATCATAAACTATCCACAATCAAAATAAACACTTAAAACTAATCAAAACTTAACACTATATATATATATAAGAACCAAAACACCATTCATATAAACTCCCCAAAAAAACCCTAACAAACTTAAAATTAAACATCACACCAACACCAATATTTGTTTATGTGTGGACCACTTTGTCCACACAAGGGCCAACAGTCATTAAAAGCCTAAAACCACAACTCTGCAGCAACCGGATCACTGTTAAATATCAGTACACATATGTATTAGTTGGTTTGGGTTGTGCGCGTTATCCTCATCATCATCATCATCATCGTCAATCGAAATACAAAAGCACAATCAAATCCGGTTCTTGAACACAATCCAGGTCATCTACAGTCTAAGTATAATCGATTACAGGCCAGGTCAGCAACTAAAGATCGTCATTCAAAATCATTTTAATCTCTCCAAAGGAGGAATTACGGCCTGAAAAATGAAAAAAGAAAAACACTTACAAACACTCCTAACTAACTGAACTATCGCACTATAATCAAAGATAAATAATAAATTGTTCCTATCATTCACAATCACAACAAGCAAATATAAACAAAACTGTACTTACTCAGAAAATCAATGAACACTTCCACGCTGGTAATAAAGAATAATAAATATAATCCTGCATTCACACCAGCCTCTAGCTGCAGTCAAAATCAAAATAAGCATTCACCCAAGACATTCACCACTGTCGTAACCTAACTAAAAACATAAACAAACAATCTCATTTATACCAACAGTCTTTCTCACCACAAACAATCGATACACTCTCTCTCTCTCTCTCTCTCTCTCTCTCTCTCTCTCTCTCTCTCTCTCTCTCTCTCTCTCTCTCTCTCTCTCTCTCTCTCTTCCTTTCCCCACTTACTTTGCCAAATCCTACTATATTTTCACACAACCACTTACAGTATTTTTTTCATTACCCAGTAGCAGTCGGGAACGGGACCTCTACTCCGAGTAACTGGGCCTCCATATACTCTCATTCACTTCTTCCTTATCACAATCATTCACTACATTATCACTATTCCTATCTAAATCTCTATCATCTAATATATCTTGTACAATCATATCTACCTCGTTCTCATCTGGCCCTAAAATTACACTCATTTCTGTAAACAGTTCATCCATTTCATCAAAAAACATTCTAAACTTTAGCAAAAGATTCATTCATGCTACTTATCATTCTCCTATCTCTCACTCTTGCGTTATTCATTCTTTCTTTTACATCATCTAACGAAAAGCCAAACGCACTATAAGTATCATTCATACTCAGCCACGTTTCATCTTTATTAATACATTTATCTTCCACACTCACTTGCACATATACACCCTTGTCATACTTATTCGTATTCTTACCTATACCTATAAATTTCCCTTGCACTTTCTCCTCACCTTAAACTTTCAAATGCCTCTTTTTCCTATATTCAACTAACACTAATTGTTTATTTTCCAGCCCTAACTTCTCATGCATACTAGATTCATACTTGCTCATTTTCAACCAATTATTCATCCCATTCTCACAAACATTGATCCTATTCCTTCCACACACACAGGAGGACTCACCCAGCTGAACCCTCTTACACTCTAGTTTCCCGAACATCCTGGCTGACTTAATCCCTTCCTCCTACATACTCTAGCTACATGCCCATCTGCACCACATTCAGTACACTTACCCCGCGGCTCCTTGCACATTCTAGCATAATGACCATCCTTACCACAAATCACATTCATACGATTACTACGACATCCACTCGCTATGTGCCCAGTCATACCACACCGATAACATTTTACGCCTTTCTCTTTCTTGCACTCGCTAATTCTATGCTCTACCTCACCACATCCAAAACAAGCACCTAGAGCCCATATACACTCATTCTTCTTATGTCCTACTTTCCCACATCTATAACACTTCTCTTCACGGATACAACTACCTGGCCTACCTTGCTGCGCACTAGCACTCCTATCCCTCCAAACCTGATTCCCTTGCCTAAACCCTTCCTTTGTCCTTACAGGTATTCCCACATTACTCGCCCTAACACTCCTATCTACTACACTATCAGCTACCCTCATCGGTCCTCTCATAACAGCATCTTTAAAACTAACAAATTCTGGCACACTTTCCTCCATTCCAGTTCTTACACTTACAGATTTGCTTTCTTTCATACACCTATCCAACTCGTAATCCTCAACTCTCTCTAAAATATCATTCCATGTCAGTCTTTCTTTCGTCCACCTCATTTTCTCCTTCCGTTTCAAATTAATAAACTCAGCAACATTCTCAGGTACAGTAGCCAAAAACTTCTTCATTAATTCCTTATTCTCATTTCTGCCTTCATCCCCATACTTCTTCCTAGCTAACGTTTCTAACCTACATACATACATCGATATCGCTTCTCCTACATTCATCCGTGCCTCATCAAAATCATTCTTATGCTTATACCTAACACTCCCTTTCATACGTTTCACCTGCTCAATTATTCTCTTTTTCACACTTTCATAATCAACATCCTCTACACTCATTATAACACCATACATCGTCAATAAATACCCAGTCAAATATTCTCCTAACTCCCTAGCCCAAACTCTCTTACTATCACCATACTTATCCTGACAATACTTCTCATACTCCCTAAAAAAATCATATACATCCCTACTGCTATGCTCATTGAAACTTTCACGCCGAGGTACCTCTCTCATAAACACAGTCTTACACACATCACGTTCATTCTCACTGATATCATCACTGCCTACTCCCTTGTTACCTTCTTCCTCATTTGAATATAATGAATCCACTTCAACACTTAAATTCCTATCCTTAATCATTCCCTTCTTACCCTTTTTCTTACTTACCACTTCCACCCATTCACGATTATCCTTGCTATCATCCTGACACTTTTTCTTCTCTTTCTTCACATCACTTTTACATTTCTTCTCATTCTTCCTATCATATTTCTGTTCATCCTTACTATGCTTAATTCCCTTATCTTCAATCTCACTATCACTATTACTATTACTATCACTATCACTTCCTTTGCCATTATCACCTACCTTAACCTTCTCTTCCACCAGCAACCCTTTACCCGTAGCAGAGGCCACTCCTCCGACTGCTCCTTCACCCATGAAAGTTTTCATCATTCCCATTACTTGCCCCATCATAGCTTCCAATCGTTTCTCCATTCGTTCTTCATTCTCTCGCATCCTCATCTCAACACCCTCTTCCACTCTCTCTACAGTCCCCTGAATTTCCCTCAGTTTCTTTTGCATCTCTTCATTCTCACAGTTCAACCTCTCATTCTCTACTAGCAACCTCTCCTCACGCTCCTTACTCAGCCGCAATTCCTCCTTCAAAACCCTTAATTGCTCCTCCATTTTTCATCAACCTTATATCTAATTCCTAATCCTAATTCACTCCTTTGTCCAACAGTCCAGCTTCCAATCCCACCTCGGCAGTCCCTGTTCGGGCGCCAAAATAATGTGGCGGGATGTTGCAAGAACAAGCCCCACACCCTGAATCACACCTATTGACAATTGTCCCACAACACAAACTTTCCCTTACTTTATCAACTGGACTCTTGGACAGAAGGAAAATTGAAACAAAACATATCCTTAAAACTATATTTCTTAAACTAAAATAAATCATAAACTATCCGCAATCAAAATAAACACTTAAAACTAATCAAAACTTAACACTATATATATATATATAAGAACCAAAACACCATTCATATAAACCCCCCCCCAAAAAAAACCCTAACAAACTTGAAATTAAACGTCACACCAACACCAATATTTGTTTATGTGTGGACCACTTTGTCCACACAAGGGCCAACAGTCATTAAAAGCCTAAAACCACAACTCTGCAGCAACCGGATCACTGTTAAATATCAGTACACATATGTATTAGTTGGTTTGGGTTGTGCGCGTTATCCTCATCATCATCATCATCGTCAATCGAAATACAAAAGCACAATCAAATCCGGTTCTTGAACACAATCCAGGTCATCTACAGTCGGTCAATCCACAAGAGCAGTCTAAGTATAATCGATTACAGGCCAGGTCAGCAACTAAAGATCGTCATTCAAAATCAATTTAATCTCTCCAAAGGAGGAATTACGGCCTGAAAAATGAAAAAAGAAAAACACTTACGAACACTCCTAACTAACTGGACTATCGCACTATAATCAAAGATAAATAATAAATTGTTCCTATCATTCACAATCACGACAAGCAAATATAAACAAAACTGTACTTACTCAGAAAACCAATGAACACTTCCACGCTGGTAATAAAGAATAATAAATATAATCCAGCATTCACACCAGCCTCTAGCTGCAGTCAAAATCAAAATAAGCATTCACCCAAGATATTCTCATTTATACCAACAGTCTTTCTCACCACAAACAATCGATACACTAACTACCTCTCTCTCTCTCTCTCTCTCTCTCTCTCTCTCTCTCTCTCTCTCTCTCTCTCTCTCTCTCTCTCTCTCAGGATTTGGCAAAAAAAAAAAATAAAAATAAAAAAAAAATAAATCCTCCACATTCTGACTTCCTCTTGTGCAAGGAACAAAAGACGAAGGAGAGACTTGTGGCCTCTTTATCCCTACAAAACTGCATAGAGATGTGTGCAAGCCAACGAAGTACCCCAGACATGCTCATGGTCCTGGCCAAAATGCATATGGCCACCCTAGTAAAGGACCTGTATGCTTTCATGAAGGCTAGGAGAGTCTGTAGAGAGTTCGTGTTTGCTGCTGCAACAGTGAAACGTGAACCCAGGAAGCTGATATCTTCTAACATCTGGGGTAGAGACCTCTTCCCGAACGAAGTAGTCAAAGAGGTAATCTAGAAAGCCATCACGGAGAATAGGAACCTTCTCCAGAAGTGGGGCATCTCTTCAAAGAGGAAGTCTTCCCCGGATGCGGGTCCCCAACCTAAAAGGAAGACGAAGAAGTCTAGACTTCCCCCTCGGCCTGCTCAACAACATCCCACAGTTACTATGACCGCGGTGCCCCAAGTGGTGGCCCAAACACAGACCACCTTCCAAGTGGTGCCTCAACAGCTTGTTGCCCAGTCACCAGCATTCAATCCTGGGTTTGAGCGGCAGACCACTACCTCTCGGTTGAAAGGTAAAGGATTCCTCTAGACATCCCTCAAGAAGTAAGGGAGGATGCGGTCGAGGAGGTATACCCTCCGATCAATTGAAGCAAGGAGACGCTTCCGGTAGGAGGGAGGCTCCAACAATTTCAGGATCGTTGAACCTTCGATCCTTGGGCCCACGGCCTAATCAAGATTGGACTAGGATAGAAACGGAACAAGTCTCCACCATCATTTCCTCAATTCTTCCAACACTCCAACCCCACATTAGAAGAATATACCCTATAGCTCTTGAGCATACAGGTTATAAGGAAAGCAAAGTCCATCAAATTCCAGGAAAGGCTGTTTTGTGTTCCCAAGAAGGACTCAGAAAAACTCAGAGTCATTCTGGACTTGTCGCCACTCAACAAGTTCATAAAAAACAGCAAGTTCAGGATGTTAATCCTTCAACACATAAGGACCCTGTTACAAAAAGGGGCGTTCACAGTCTCGATAGACCTGACAGATGCCTATTGGCACCTTCTAGTCAGTCGCCCCCTCTCCTCCTACCTAGGATTCAAGTTACAGATGATAAAGTGTGTTCTAAGAGCCATACCCTTCGGACTAAACATAGTCCCAAGTATCTTCATGAAACTTGCAGACGCAGTCGTGCAACAACTACGCCTAGAAGGTGTTCAGGTAGCATTTTACCTGGACAACTGGCTGGTGTGGGCAGCATCCGAAACGGCTTGTCTGCAAGCATCCAAAGAAGTGATCCAGTTCCTGGAACATCTGGGATGCAAAATCAACTTCAAGAAGTGTCGACTCTCTCCAGTTCAAGGGTTTCAATGGTTGGAAAGCCATTGGAACCTGAGGTCACATCGTCTCTTCATTCCCTCAGGGAAGAGGAGGGAGATCGCAGGGTCTGTCAAGAGACTACTGTAATCCGACAGGATTTCAAGACGCCAACAGGAAAGAGTGCTGGGCTCTCTCCAGTTCGCAGCAGTAACAGACCCAGTGCTAAGAGCACAGCTGAAAGATGCGCCAGGAGTCTGGAGAAGATACGCATCAAACGCTCGAAGGGATCTAAAATGACTGATACCGGCCTTATTACAATCACTTCTCAACCCTTGGTTGAAGGCCAAGAGCCTAATGAGGACCGTGCCCTTGCAACCACCTCTGCCGTTGATGACCATCCACATGGATGCCTCGACGGAAGAATGAGGAGTTCACTCCCATCAAAGGAAAGTCCAAGGGACTTGGTCATCTCTGTTCAAGGCCTTTCTCATCAACATTTTGGAAGACATGGCAGTCCTCTTGACGTTGGGAAAACTCTCCCCTCGCAGATCAGTCCACATCAGGCTGATCTTGGACAGTGAAGTGAGAGTGAGATGTCTGAACCAACAAGGCTTGAGATCGTCCCATATCATCCATGTGATATTAGCCATCCTTTGTCTAGAGAGATGGCACCTATCAGCAGTTCACTTACAAAGGTTCCGCAATGTGACAGCGGATGCCCTATTCAGGCTCAAGCCGATAGAGTCAGAATGGTCCCCAGACGCAGACTCGTTCTCTTCCCTCTTGGAACAAGTCCCGGAACTGCGACATCAAGAAACTACCTTGATACGTAGTCCCATACGAGGACCCTCTAGAGGAGATAACGGACACCATGTCCCTAGTTTGGAACGAATGGATCTGGAATTTCCTGTTCCTTCCATCCAATCTCCTACTGAAGGTCCTCAACAAACTGAGATCCTTCCAGGGAACGGCAGCTCTAGTGGCCCCTAAGTGGCCCAAGAGCAACTGGTTCCCTCTAGTGATGGAACTGAGGCTGAGGCTGGTCCTTGTACCGAACCCAGCACTATCTCAACGGGTTCAAAAGTCGACTGTCTTCGCTTCATCACAGAGAACCCAAAACCTTCATTTCATGATTTTCTCACCCTAGCGGTTAAAAAAAGATTTGGGATCTCAAAAGGCAGTATAGACTTCTCAGAAGAATACAAGTCTAAGTCAACTAGAAGACAATATGAATCATCTTGGAAAAAGCGGGTTGCTTTTGTGAAAGCAAAAGGACCGAAAGAAATTTCAATAGACTTCTGTCTGTCCTTCTTTATCCACCTTCATAAACAAGGTCTGGCAGCCAACACGATAACTACGTGCAAGTCAGCCCTGACTAGCCCTCTTCTGTACGCCTTTCAAGTGGACCTGACGAACGAAATCTTTAACAAGATCCCGAAGGCATGCGCTAGACTTAGGCCTGCAGCTCCTCCGAAGCCCATTTCATTGTCTTTGGACAAGGTCGTACATTACGCTTCATCTGTGAACAATGAAGATTGTTCTCTCAAGGATTTAACCCAGAAGGTTATTTTCCTGTTCGCTACAGCCTCAGGGGCTAGAGTTAGTGAAATAGTAGCCCTATCAAGAAATGAAGGCCACATTCAGTTCACAGAAGTGGGAGAACTGAATCTCTTTCCTGATCCAGCCTTTCTTGCCAAGAACGAGCTACCCACTAAGAGATGGGGTCCCTGGAGAATCTGCCCTCTGAAGGAAGATGTCTCTCTGTGTCCAGTAGAGTGTCTAAAGGTCTATCTTCATAGAACTTCAGACTTCAGGGGACGACAGCTCTTCAAAGGAGAAACTTCAGGATCAAACTTATCCCTAAAACAACTGAGAGCGAGGCTCACCTACTTCATTCGCAGAGCGGATCCTGACAGTACACCTGCAGGTCATGATCCAAGAAAAATTGCTTCATCACTGAACTTTTTTCAGTATATGGACTTTGAGCGACTTCGCTCATATACCGGATGGAAATTATCCAGAGTGTTCTACAAACACTACGCAAAGCAAGTCCACGAATTGAAGCATTATGTGGTGGCGGCAGGTAGTGTATTAAAACCTGTCGTCTAGTGCTGCGATGAACAGTTAATTAATTGGGACTATCAATTAGTGTGAAAATGTGTTGACACTTCCAGTGCGATACCTTTTAAGTGAGTGTCACCATGGTGACACTAAGACTGTTCAAAATCTCAGGTGTGGAATTATACAGATAACACTTGTGCCATGTGTACATAGTACACAGTGTTGATAGTATATAACATTTACAGAAATTATATCAGGAAAATTTATCAAAAATTTTCAAATTTAGAGTAGCAATCATCATTTCTTCCCTTTCAAGGAGAAAAATATTTTCTGTATACGTTGTACGTATAATTCCCTTAACACGTTACACTCGTTATTCCATTTGGTCATTTATTCGAAATAAATGTCTATCAGAGTGTAATTGCGTGTTATTTCGCCCTGCGATTAGCACATTAAATATGCCAGAGTTCTCTTACTTATTTATTTAAGTAAACCTCATATTATTGTATGCTTACAAACAATGGTTCTAGTTGACACTTAGTTGTTCCGACAACATATACAAACCGTGAGACCTTTTGTAAATCTAGTGGATACTTATGTTCGTTCATACAATACATGCAAACCTTGAGACCCCTTTTCTACTGTCTAGTATGACTCTTCCCTGCAGGGGGCAGGAAGCACTAACATTGTCCATGATTAGTGGTAATGACGGATAACGTACAATGATTAGTGGTAATGACGGATAACGGCAACGTCATTTGTCTCAATGATCTGGATGACTATAGAAAAATTGTCCCAAGGTTAAGGCACCTATGAAAATCCACAGATACAGTACATTCTAGTAATTCTCTGGTAAACTTCCATCAGGACGACATGGCTTGAGCCCAAAAAACGGATTTTGAGCGAAGCAAAAAATCTATTTTTGGGTGAGATAGCCATGTCATCCTGATGGACCCGCCCTCCTTTTCTATAGAAAAGGCCTTGGCAGGATCCCTCCCAAAATTACTATATCTGTAGCACCATGCTCTATGCTACAAGGAATGAGCACCATCTTGGATACAGTGCCATGTAGATACTCAATAGTAGTACGGGAGGAAGGGTAACCTTGATAACGGCTCCCCTTGTATTTGTGCCACTCTTCCTCCTCGAAACGAAAACGCTATTCGGGGTGAAGATTGCTATGTGTCGTATCAAGATATACGTTCCCTGATATTATGCAATATCCTTAAGAGAAATTTTAAGGATATTCGTGCCAGGAGTTAAAATTCTTGACACCTAAAGGTTAATTCTCTGGGAATATCGCTGTAGCCAAATATCACTTAGAAAGCTACCTATAGGAACCTTCCATCAGGACGACATGGCTATCTCACCCAAAAATAGATTTATTGCTTCGCTCAAAATCCGTTTATTTTATTCTCATGATTAAAATAATTTAATTTGCATCCCCTTATAAATGTATTTACATGCATACACACACACATATATATATATATATATATATATATATATATATATATATGTGTGTGTATATATATATATATATATATATATATATATATATATATATATATATATATATATATATATATATATATATATGTATATGTATATATATAGACAAATATATATATATATATATATATATATATATATATATATAAATATATATATATATATATATATATATATATATATATATATAAATAAATTTGGGCTCAGGCCACGTCGTCCTGATGGAAGGGTTCCTTTAGGTACCCTTCTAAGGGATATTTGCTACAGTGATACTCCCAGAGAAATTAACCGAAGGTCTCCAGGATTCTAACTCCTGGCGCGAGTATCCAATTAATGATATTGCATAATATCAGGGGACGTACTTTTACATATGACACATAGCAATCTTCACCCCAAATAGATTTAACTCTTTGATGAAAGGGGGAAGAGTAGCCAAAGAAGGGGGTGCCGATCTAGGTACCCGGTGGACCTCCTTCCCCATTACTACTACGACACCATTCCTTTTCTTGTAGCTCTCTAAGCGAGTTGTGCTCCTTTTAACCCGGTGTTGTGTTACAAGTTTTTGGAATATTCATCATACAATCTCCAACATTTTCATCCTTTGGAAAGTTGAGTATTAATTCTTTCCTTGTATTATTTTAGTCTCCCTTTTCACAGTTAAATTTCGATAATTTAAGTGTGTTTAGGTGAGCCTTGCCCTGACTGGAAGCAGCCATTTTATGACTGCAGTCGCCCGTTACTATTGCATTCTAGTTAGTCAGTAGGGCGACATTTCCCGGTATTAAGCTATAATGTTAGCTATTTAGGCATTTATACAAGTGGTGATCTTGCATACTTGAATTTTATTCCTCTTCCTATTAAGTGAATTTACTGATCGTATGCGGCGGGAGCCCCAGGGGTACCAAACCTTGGCTGGGGATCCTACCAGAGCGAGACTACTCTCGCTCATTTATACATTAGTAAATAAATTCTCCATGTTTAGCCTCACCCTATCATTCCTCATTGATACAGATGAGAACTCACATGCTCTAGAATCTATGGATAAGGTATGATATACATTCTCTCTCCAAGAAAAGAGGCTAAACCCTTCCTCCCTCCCTGACTGCCGCCGCCGCTACAGGCGGCAACCACTGTCTTCTTCATTGCCGACGAGCTCCGGCTTTGATTTAGATAGTGACAAACTCTGGGTGCCCTTGTCTTGCCCCCGACGATGTCGCCAGCAAAGGAACCATGTTTCCTTTGCCGCCGACGACGTCGTCAGCACAGAAAGCCATGCTCCCTCAGTTCACTGTTGAAGGTAGGCGGCATACCTGCCGCCACCTCTCATTTCAGTGAACTACAAGACCCTTACCCTTCCCCATTCTGTCCTTTAGTGATGTCATAGCCATCAAAATTCTCTTTCGCCGGTATTCTGACAGTCATCCTGGCTTCCTAGATCCTCACTTCAATTCAAAAGATGATGGAGTTGTTCCAAAAGGTACAAGAGACGATGAGAGAATCATAAAGGGCTCCACTAAGAAGCCCATCCAAGTGTTGAATCTCTCTCACCGCTCCGAAACTAACCCCTGGAGGTATGCGGAGCATATGCCCATGATGAATGGGAAACTATTCGTCTCTAAGTTTGGGACCAAACTGATTGAAAATCTTGAGTTCTGGCCTAACTTCTCAGCTTACCCAGAATGTTACGTGAGACAGCGGGATGAACATGCAGCCCGTGAGAAAACGATACCCAAAGAGGTCATTGTCTTCGAGCATGACAAGGCGCATACTATCCTCCTGAAAACCTTGAAAGGAGCTGGGTACACCAACTCCAAAGTCTCAGCAATGAGCAAGAGATATCCCACCTTTCTTGCTCCTTCCTCCATCTCTTTCCCCTTTTCGGAGAAAGCACTAGACTTTGTAATCAAGGCAGTCGACTAGGGCAAACCCTGCCCAACCCTAGAGGAATGCAAACCATTTTCTCTAGCACTGCCTGCCTGCCTGCGAGGAGAAGTGGAAGGATGTCCGCCTTACCTTCTCTGTCTCTAAGTTGGATCCAGAGATAGCAGGCCAGCAGTTCAATGAGAACCTTCCGAAGTTGCCAGACGATCTTCTGAGGAGGGAACAGGAGACGAAGGAGAAACTTGTGGCCTCCCTTTCTCGTCAGAACTGCCTGGAAATGAGTGCAGGTCTACAGAACGCCCCAGAAATTTTCATTTTCCTGGCTAAGTCCCACATGGGTACCCTTGTGAAAGACTTATTTGCTTTCCTGAGATCGAGGAGAACCTGCAGAGAGTTTGTTATGGCCTCAGCGACCATAAGACACGAACCAAGGAAACTGATTACCTTGAACATCTGGGGTAAAGACCTTTTTCCACAGGAACTGGTCCAAGAGATCATAGTCAGAACAACCACAGAGAACTGGAACCTTCTTTAAAAGTGGGGCATGAGCTCAAAGAGGAAATCTTCCTCGGACGGAGGTCCCCAGCCCAAGAATAAAAAAGCAAGGAGACAACGCAGACCTGCACAACTTTCTGCCGTGACTATGACCATGATGCCTCAAACCACTTTCCAGATGGTCCCTCAACAACTGGTAGCCCAGCCACCAGTGTTTAACCCCAACTTTGATTGGCAGTCGACTTCCTTTTGCCTTAGCTAGAAAGAAAATGGCCCTAAGAGAAGTTCGCCCGAAGGTGACTCCTCCCGGGGCCGAGTAGGACATGGTCACGGAAACAAATCCACAGGACGCCCCATCCAAAGAGGGGTTCCAGGTAGGAGGCAGACCGTATCACTTTCGGGATCGTTGGACCTTCGATCCCTGGGCCCGCAGCCTATTAACGATTGGACTCGGGTGGAAATGGAACAGAACTCCACCATGTTTTCCAGAATTCTTCCAGCACTCCACCCCCTCGTTAGAAGAATATACCTCAGATCTCTTGAACAAGAAGGTAATAAGGAAAGCGAAGGCCATCAAATTCCAGGGAAGGCTGTTTTGTGTTCCCAAGAAAGACTCAGACAAACTCAGAGTCATTCTAGACTTGTCTCCACTCAACAAGTTCATCGAGAACAAGTTCCGTATGCTTACTTTGCAAAACATAAGAACCCTTCTACCAAAAGGAGCAAACACAGTTTCAGAAGACCCATCAGATGCTCACTGGCATCTTCTATTGAGCCGCCCTTTCTCCTCCTACCTAGGATTCATACTACAGAAGAAATTTGTCTTCAGAGCAATACCCTGCGGACTGAATACAGCCCCAATGGTATTCACGAAGCTGGCAGACACAATCGTCCAGCAGCTACACTCCGAAGGAGTTCAAGTACTAGCATATCTAGACGATTGGCTGAAATTGGCAGCATCTAAGACTACTTGTCTGCACGCAGCCAACAAGGTAATCCAGTTCCTGGAACACCTGGGCTTCAAGATCAATCGCAAGAAGTCTCGCCTTCTTCCAGCTCAGAAGTTCTAATGGCTAGGAATCTAATGGGACTTAAAGTCACACCACCTCTCCATTCCATCCAAGAAGAGGAGAGAGATAGAGGGATCTGTCAAGAGACTAATCCGTCACAAGAGGATTTCAAGATGTCAACAGGAAAGAGTATTGGACTCTCTCCAGTTTGCAGCAGTGACAGACCGGGTGCTAAAAGCACGTCTAAAATATGCGTCAGGAGTCCAGAGAAGATACGCATCAAACGCTCAAAGATATCAACCAAGGTTGACCCCGACCCTGTTGCGTATGCAGTTAAGGCCGTGGTCAACAGCCAAGAGCCTAGCACGAACAATTCGTCTGCAACCACCACAACCAGATACCTCCTTGAAAGGATAGGGAGGCCATTCTCATGAGAGAAAAGTGCAAGGGAATTAGTCGCACCAGTTCAAAACTTTTCATATCAACGTTTTGGAAGTTCTGACAGTTTTCCTGGCGTTGAAGAGATAGTAAAATGTCAAAATCAACAAGGCTCGAGATCATCTCACATCAACCATGTGGTAATAGTCACCTTCCACTGGACAAGGAAGAAGGGCTGTCACCTATCAGCAGTTCACCTACAAAGGTTCCGCAATGTAACAGCAGATGCTCTATACAGGCGAAAGCCCATAGAGACAGAATGGTCCCTAGACGCAGACCCATTCTCCTTCACCTCGGAAAAAGTCCCGGAACTGCAGTTTGCAACGAGCGACAAGAAACTACCTCGTTATGTAGCCCCTTATATGGACCCTCAAGCAGAGGCGATGGTCACCATGTCCCTCGACCGAAACAGGTGGAATCACATTTACCTGTTTCCACCAACCAACCTCCTGCTAAGAGTCCTCGACAAGCTAAGATCCTTCAGAAGGACAGCAGCAGTAGTGGCCCCCAAATGTCCCAAAAGCAATTGGTTCCCTTTAGTTCTAGAACTGAAACTGAAGCTGTTCCCTCTGCCAGACCCAGCATTATCCCAAGTGGTCCAGAAGTCGACTGTCTATGCTTCATCCTCGAGAACCAACAACCTATAGCTCACGATTTTCTCGCCCTAGCGGCGAACAAAGGTTTAGAATCTCGAAAAATAAAGTTGACTTCATCGACGAGTTTAATTCAAGTTCGACTGGGAGACAATATGAATCGTCATTGAAGAAATGGGTTTCCTTTGTGAAAACAAGGGAACCGACAGAAATATCGATAGATTACTGTCTAGCTTTCTTCATATTCCTACACGAACAAGGCCTGGCTTCTACTACGATTACCCCGTGTAAGTCAGCCCCGGCTAGACCACTTCTATACGCTTTTGGAGTGGACCTCTCTAGTGAAATCTTTAATAAGATCCCAAAAGCATGCACTAGACTCAAGCCAGCAACCCCACCAAAGCCCATCACGTGGTCTTTGGATAAAGTTTTGCACTATGCTTCAAACCTAAACAATGAGAATTGTACTCTAAAGGATTTAACACAGAAAGTCATTTTTCTGTTTGTCATAGCCTCAGGGACTAGAATTAATGAAATAGTGGTCTTATCTAGAAACGAAGGCCATATTCAGTTCCTAGACATAGGAGAACTGAACCTCTTTCCTGATCATGCCTTTCTTGTCCAGAATGAGCTACCCACTAAGAGGTGGGGTCCTTGGAGAATCTGCCCACTGAAGGAAGATACCTCTCTGTGCCCAGTAGAGTGTCTTAAGGTCTATCTTTGAAGAACTTCAGACTTCAAGGGAGGACAGCTCTTCAGAGGCGAAACCTCATGATCAAACCTATCCCTAAGACAACTGAGAGCAAAGCTCACCTACTTTATTCGCAGAGCGGATCCTGACAGTACACCCGCAGGTCACGATCCAAGGAAAGTTGCGTCTTTGTTGAAATTCTTTCAGCATATAGACTTTGGAAGCCTTCACTCATACACTGGGTGGAGATCATCCAGGGTCTGTTGCAAACACTATGCGAAGCAAGTACATGAAATAAAACATTTTGTGGTGGCGGCAGGTAGTACTGTATTGTAAAACCCATCGTCTAATGCTGCGATGAACAGTGAACTGCTTCGGGACTTCCCAGTGCATCGGATGCATGGGTACACTTACCCCCTAGTGCAAATCACAACGATGATTAACACACTGTTCCATATAGGTGCATATCTGACCAATAACACCAGTGCGGAGTGAACGTTTGCGTCACAGTGTTTATGCATTGCCAAAATCTGTACAAGTCAGTCAGATTTGGTTTCTCATCTCCATTGAGTTGCATTATTCTGATAATGAAATTACTTATTTTTTCTACAAGAGAAAATATGGACCCTGTTGTGTTTTCAATGCTGGATCAGATTCATACCCTATTATAACTACATTTGATAATCTAGTTGCACAGTAAAAATACTAAACGCATTTGCGTCTTATTGCTGTTATCTCAGTTGCAGACAAATAAAACATGCTAGAGTGCTAATTAACCCCTAGAAGGGCCCAGAACTTGAAATCAGGATACAGATTTCCAAGGCAAGTGAAAGGTAATCTCTAAAGCTTTACCTTCCGTTCCTGCGGAAATTCAAACCTTGAATCCTTATTATCAATGTTGGCACTTTCCCTGCAGAGGGCAGGAAGTGATAAACCAGTTCCAGGCTTAGTGGAAATGACAGTCAACTGGAATTTCACATACAGGTCAATCAGACCAGATAAGGAAATCCATTCAAGGTAGAAGGCACATACACAAACTCACAGCTATAGTAATTTCAAGTTAATTTTCTAGTATGCTTCCACCAGGACGACATGGCCTGAGCCCAAAAAACGGATTTTGGGTAAAGGGAAAAATCTATTTTTGGGTGAGAGTGCCATGTCATCCTGATGGACCCTCCCTTTGCTGACCCCTCCCAAAATTACTCTATCTGCGGCCATTTCTGCGTAACGACAAGAAAAGGAATAGCGTCATAGTAGTAATGGGGAAGGAGGTCCACCGGGTACCTATATCGGCACCCCCTTCTTTCGCCACTCTTCCCCCTTTCATCAGAGTTAAATCTATTCGGGGTAAAGATTGCTATGTTTCGTATCTAAAAATACGTCCCCTGATATTATGCGATATCCTTAATTGGATTCTCGCGCCAGGAGTTAGAATCCTGGAGACCTACGGTTTATTTCTCTGGGAGTATCACTGTAGCAAATATCCCTTAGAAGGGTACCCAAAGGAACCCTTCCATCAGGACGACATGGCACTCTCACCCAAAAATTTGCTCAAAATCCGTTATATACACACACACACACAGTTTACGGGGTGCATTATAAGAATTGATTAAGGGTTTTTGCACTGTTCCTTATGCCCCTAACTAATCTCGTTTTATATCCTAATTTACCTCTATTCCTGATTCATTTCATACTTCTTGTTGTCCAACCTTCTTTTTATTTTTACTTCATAGTGCAACTGCTGGGTTTTCCCCCTGTTGCACTTTGGCGTTGAGTGGCATCATAGTCCTTAACACTGGGCTATACAGTGAACCCTCGTTTATCGCGGTAGATAGGTTCCAGTCCCGGCCGCGATAGGTGAAAATCCGCGAAGTAGTGACACCATATTTACCTATTTATTCAACATGTATATTCAGACTTTTAAAACCTTCCCTTGTACCTAGTACTGTTAACAAACTACCCTTTAATGTACAGAACACTTAATGCATGTACTACAGTACCCTAAACTAAAACAGGCACAAATATTAAAGGTGATTTTATATCATGCATTTCCTAAACATGCTAAAAAGCACGATAAAAAATGGCAACCAATGTTTTGTTTACATTTATCTCTGATCATAATGTAGAAACAAACTGGAGGTAGAGCTTTGCTTATTACCCAGACATATTTCCCATACTTTTCCCTTAGAACTACATCACATCTTCCTACTTTAGATATATAGATATATATATATATATATATATATATATATATATATATATATATATATATATATATATATATGTATATACATATATATATATATATATATATATATATATATGTGTGTGTGTGTGTGTATATATATATATATATATATTTATATGTATACACATATACATACCTACATATATACATAAATACATGCATACATATATATATATATATATATATATATATATATATTACTGTATATATATGGGTTATGGAAAAAATCCGCGAAGTGGTGAATCCGCGATGGTCGAACCGCGAAGTAGCGAGGGTTCACTGTATAGCCAAATTCCATTAACCCATTCAATTCCTATATCCATAGCTATATCTATCGATGTATATATGTATGTATAAGTGTATATAGATACCGTAGGTATACCACTGTATTTGTAAACTTATCTGCCTCCATTTTCGACTGCAGGTTTATCAGCAAAAACGAATTAGATGTCTTGTCATCAACAACGCATGAAGGTCGTCTGGTTTTAGGTGTTCATGTCTACGCAATGTAAGTTTTCAGTCACCTCTGTGATTATTTTTGTTGATATTTAAAAATTATCATCACTGTAGAGTATTGTCGTTACTGTTTTAATTATTCCCATTCGTCTTTGGACTTTAACACAGTGATAACGATAATCCCAAAGT
The DNA here is from genome assembly GCF_036898095.1 of Palaemon carinicauda. Lineage (NCBI taxonomy): Eukaryota > Metazoa > Arthropoda > Malacostraca > Decapoda > Palaemonidae > Palaemon > Palaemon carinicauda. Next base: position 135,710,631 of record NC_090726.1, on the reverse strand, counting down.
ACTCCCCAAGATCTTTTACTCTCTCCTTCTAATTGTTATTATTATTATTATTATTATTATTATTATTATTATTATTATTATTATTAGATAACCTACAACCCTAGTTGGAAAAGTAGGATGCTATAAGCCCAAGGTCTCCAACAGAGACAATAGCCCACTGAGGAAAGGAAATAATGAAATAGGTAAATTATATAAGAAGTAATGAGTTGAAGATATAAAATTCTCAAGATCATTATCACGTTGAAATAGATCTGAATTATATAAACTGTACAGTGTATATATATATATATATATATATATATATATATATATATATATATATATATATATATATATATATATATATATATATATATACATATATATATATATATATATATATATATATACGTGTGTGTATATATATGTATATATATATATATATATATATATATATATATATATGTGTGTGTGTGTGTGTGTGTATATATATATATATATATATATATATATATATATATATATATATTATGTATTAACGTAATTTTTGCTTTTGTTTACGTCGGCCTTGTTACTGCATTTTTGTTTTATGTAAAATTAATATAAGATTTAGTTTATAAGGCTTTAGTTGTAAATTTGATATTTTTCTTTTGAAGTGCTGTTTTAACCTCCTCCCCTCTCGGTTAAAGATTTATAAGTGTCTAGTTTAACGGTTGTTTCTTTTCTGTGTTTTTCGAGTCCTTGGTGAGAAGAGACACCTGTGTTTACATGCGAGGAACGAGATTGCTAAAAAGGACTGTTCGAGCTCGAGGCTCCCAGAACCTACTGCAGCAGTTGGCTTATGTGAGATTTTCTGAGGATTGCGACACCAACGGTTGACAGCTTTTATCAGGTGCATTTCTGCCACCTGCGGTGACTTACATTTCCTGTGTGTTCTTTTCTGCGGTCCGCAGCGCCCACTTAGGAATCCGGCTTCAAGGTGGACGCGGGAGAGACACCACCGTCAACGCATCCTCACCATAGTCAGTTGCGGGAGCTTTGGAGCTCGTGGTGACATGTAGGGAGGCAGTGACCAGGGAGGAGATATTATTTACCATTTTTTTGGGTTGGGACTCCATTTCTTTCCCAATGATGAGGAGTCCTGCTAAGCTGCAATCCCTATGGTAGCTGAGTGCAATTGGAGTCACTACTTTGGTTGGAGCAGGTGGTGGTTTTATTCAGCCCCAAAGAGTGTGAGAATACATATATTTTTTTTGTGTGTGTGCTTTATGCTTTAATTTTTTGACTCTCTCTCATTGAAAGTATGGTGTTTCACATTAAGAAATTTGTTAATATTAAGCCCTGTCTCAGTGTGTGCCTTTTTAGACGTTAATGTTAATGTGGTGGGTTGTTAATTGTTATTTGTTAAGTGTTAGTTATTAATGGTTAGTTGTAAGTTATTAATTCAAATTGTTAGGTAGTCACGAGGTTGACTGTTCTAAAAATTGTTGTTAATAAATGATGTTAAGTTTTCCCAAGTGTTTTCGTTTCCGCTGACCATTTTACTGCTGGATATTTTTTGTAAACACTGACCTCTCTTATCGTGCAATAAGAACTTGCACCAGGGGCTGGACAAGGGTCGTAACATATTTGCCGACTGTGACAGGATAGAGAGCTCAGGGTATCCAGTATTATGGTCGGTGGAGCGACACTCGGGTGGACTTCAGTATTTATTTTTTTTGTTTTAGTGTTGCCTTTCTCCCCTGAATTTTTTTTCTTTGTTTTACGAAAAGGAGGAATTTGTTTTTGATCCAGCTGAGTTTTTGGGGTCAGTTGATTGCCTTAAGTATTTGCCCCTGCTAGGTAAGAAACAATTAGTTGAGTGTGCTAAGTGGTTGGGTGTTCTGCGGAAGACGACGGACACCAGAGCAGAGATATTGGTATTAGTTAGGGATAAAATAAAACAGGAGTTAGCTGAAGCTAAGCATTCAGAAAGTGATAATTGGTGATAGTGAGGAGAGTTTTTGTGAGGGTTTAGAAGAGGACAAAGTAAGTATGAGGGTTGGTCTAACTCTGTTTGAGGATCCTCCTGTCGTAGGTACCATTTACGAGGGTCCAGCAAATTTTCCCCAGGGTCCTGGTAATGTGCCCTCTAATCCGTTCTTGGCCCCCCCCCCCCTGATTCTGTACCCTTCAAATCTCTGGCCCCTGTTAATGCGTTGGGTGACTCCAAGGAGGAGAAGGAATACAACCTTATTTGCAAGCGCATAGAGTTGCAAAAAATGGAGTTTGAGGAGAACGAGCGGGTAAGGTGTCATGAGTTGGAGATGGCAAAATTAAATATAGAGATGGCTAGGTTACAGGGGGCCAATTTGATGAGTTCCCCTAAAATTACCTTCCAAGATTGGTGCCAGTGATTGACGAAAAGGATGTCCCAGAGTTCTTCAAGGCATTTGATCGTGTGGCCTCCCGATTATCTTGGCCCGCAGAAATGTTGACTGCATTAATACAGTGTAGGTTAGTGGGAAAGGCAATGTGGGTGTATAATGCCTTGGAGGAGGGAGTAGCTCAGGATTACCTGAATTTTAAAGTCCTAGGACTTGGTCCCTGAAAGGACTACCGCCTCCGGTTTCGCAACTATATGAAACACCCTGCGCAGTCTTTTGTCGAGTTTGCACGCGTCAAGGAGGAATAGTTCGACGACTGGCTGAAAAATCGTAAGTAGTCACTTTCGCTGCGTTACGTGAACTGTTGCTCCTTGAGGAGTTTAAGAAGGCCTGTAGCAGGGAGTTGATAGTTCACCTGGAGGAGGTGAAAAGTGTGAAATTGAGTAGTGCCGCTCAGTTAGCGGAAGAATTTGTATTGACTCACCATTCAGGTAGCGGTAGTTTTATGTATAAGACTTTAAATAATCAATCATCTTGCTCCCCTAATAGTGGTAGGAGAGGGGAAACCTCCTCGTCGACTCCCCATATCCCTAACGATGGTAATATTAATTCTAATTCTTTTTCAGGTGATAGGGATATGGGTAGAGTCCAAGGAGGTCCTCCTCCCCCTAAAGTTTTTGCTAATAGAGACTTCCCAGGTGGGGGAAATAACAGGTGTAATGGAAATAGAAGCTCAGGCCGTAAAGGAAGCTGTTTTTGGTGCAACAAGCCCGGGCATTTCCAAAACCAGTGTAATGCTCGTAGGATGTACCTACAGCGCAATAATCAAAGTCCTGTAGCCTTGGTTAATGATAAGTCAGAGGTTAGTAGCAGTAGTCCTGTAGACAGACCTGTAGTAGGTAGGAAATAGTTTAATAAATATTAGTAAGCCTAATGTTCCTAATCCCCAATCATGACTCAAGTACGACAAATATGTGTGGCCTGGAAAGTTGATTTTGACTCTCATGTTGTCCAGGTGAAGTTTTTTAGGGACACTGTTTCTGCCAGGTTGTTAGTCATGAAGAGGGCTCTGAATGGTTTTGAAAAATTTACTGGAAATTTTGTATTGTTGGGAGGTTTTCCAGATTCAGTTGTGTCCACTCTTTTGGTTAATGTCCGCATGTCTTTTCCAAGATATGATCGCGTCACTGAGTTGGCTTTGGTGGATAGTCTATCTATCCTGGGTATTGATGGTATCCTGGGAAATGATATGCTGGATAGTGAAGGACGGGAGCTGTTCCCTATATTATCAGTAAATGCTAGTCCCGTGGCTGTAATGACTCGGTCCGCTGCAAAAGCTGCTAATTTACTTGATGTGGAGAGCGATGATGACTTAATGTTAAGTAGTGTAGAGTTAGATGTTTTAAGTCCCGGGCCAGTAGAGAGTAGTTGTAATGATGTAGTGATATGAAACTTGATTGGGACAGAGCTGCTTTTATTTAAGCTCAAAAAGATGAATTTAATTTTGATGTTGAGGATCTGACTAAACCTAGGTTTTGAGTTGTAAAGGGCTTATTATATAGGTTTAGTCATCCCGCATCTGATAATTTGAATAAAACTGGTCGGGTGGAACAGATTGTGGTACCTTCTCAATTCAGAAATTCTGTTTTGGAGTTAGCTCATACTAATTTCTTTTCAGGTCATTTGGGTGTGTTAAAAACTTTTCATAGCCTGGCTAGGTATTTTTGGTGGCCTGGAATTAGATTGATTGTGAAGCAGTTTATCAGAGAGTGTGAGACTTGTCAGGTTATGGGTAAACCAAATCAGGGGATCCCTAAAGCCCCGTTGCATCCCATACCTGCTATAGTTGATCCATTTTCTGAGTTAGTAATTGATGTGGTAGGTCCCTTACCTAAAACTAAAACAGGTTACATATATTTACTAACTATCATGGATAGAGCTCTCGCTTTCCTGAAGTTATACCTATGAGGCGTATTACTTCCAAAGTCGTCTGAAAAAAATTAATTTCTTTTCCAGGTATGGTCTCCCTCGTGTAATTCAGACCGACTGCGGGACGAATTTCACGAGTAAGGTATTTAGGGGTAAGTGTGCTGAACTGGCCATTCAGCACGTTGCCAGCGTACCTTATCACCCGGAGAGTCAAGGTGTGGTGGAAAGGTTCCACCAAACCCTCAAGTCTGTTCTGAAGAAACATTGTTATGATCATGATAGTGACTGGGACAAAGCCCTCCCTTTTACCCTCTTTGCTATCAGGAATCATCATAACTCTTCCACTGGTGTAGCTCCCTTTGAGTTGGTATTAGGGCACAAGGTTTGTGGACCATTGGACATTGTTTTTGAAATGCTCAAATCCAACAGGAAGGAGGAAATAAATGTTAAAAGGTTTGTGGAAGACTTGAAGGGAAGAATGGTTAGTACCTGGAAGTTTGCCAGGGAAAAATTTGGAACGGTCCCAGTCAGTAATAAAGAACAACTTCGATAAAAAGGTAAAGGTACGTTCATTTGAACCTGGGGAGTTGGTTTTTGTGCTGAGTATGGACCCGGATAGTTTTCTCGAACCAAGATACAAGGGGTGTTGGAAGGTTTTGAGGAAATTTTCAGAGGTTAACTATGAAATTGAAGCTCCCGGTTCAAGCCGTAAATGTAGAATATTTCATGTTAATCGTCTGCAACCTTATATTGGTAAGCAAGGGGATCCATTAGCGATAATGTCCGAGCCTGTGTCTGTGGTATTGAATGTGCCTCCCGAGGACTCTGACGAGTTAGGATGTCAGTTTCCTTCAGATGCATTGGGTGGAAATATGCAAAATTTGGAGATGTTAAAAAGTAGTTTAGATCATTTAGATGTTAACAAACGGGAAGATGTGCTTAATTTAATTTATTCCTTTTCACATCTTTTTCAGAATGCTCCAGGTAGGACAAATATTTTAAGTCATGACATTGATGTAGGTGATGCTATTCCTGTGAAGCAGAGTCCTTACCGGCTGAACCCAGTAAAATGGGATTTGGTCAGTAAGGAGATAGAGTATATGTTGAAACATAACCTTATTCAACCATCTGTAAGTCCCTGGAGTTCTCCTATTGTATTAGTAAATAAAGCAGACGGTATGTTCTGCATGTGTGTGGACTACCATAAAGTGAACGCCAATACGAAAAATTATTCTTTTCCTCTTCCTCGTATTGATGATTGTCTGGATCGGATTGGTTCTGCCAAATTTATTACTAAGCTGGATCTTTTAAAGGGTTATTGGCAGGTTCCATTGTCCGACCGAGCTCGTGAAATATACGCATTTGTCACTCCGTTTGGCCTATACGAGTGTAAGGTTATGCCCTTTGCAATGAAAAATGCTGCATGTACTTTTCAAAGGCTCATGGATAGGGTAATTTGTGATTTGAAAGGAGTGGAAATTTATATTGATAACTTTGCAGTATATAGTAATGACTGGGATACCCACATGTTAAGGTTACGTAAGGTTTTTGAAGCCCTTAGGTCTGCAGGGTTAGTTGTTAATTTGTCTAAGTGTGAATTGTGCCAGGCCAAAGTTTGTTATTTGGGTCACGAGGTTGTTTTAGGCCAGGTGGCTCCGAAACAAGCTAACTTCGAGGCAATTATAAATTTGAAAAGGCCTGGTAATGTTACAGCAGATTTTTGCATAATTACTCTGATCATGCTCAGCCTCTTACTAGTTTATTAGTAAAAGGAAAAGAGTTCTGGTGGTCTGATCAGTGTGAAGAATCTTTTAATAAACTTAAATCAGTATTAATTAATAACCCCATTTTGACTTCCCCAGATTTTCAGAAGCCTTTTATTATAGCAGTAGATGCCAGTGACGTCGACATTGGAGGTGTCCTTTTTCAGAGAAAGGAGGACGGTGTTCATCCTGTGCCTTACTATAGTAAAAAGCTTCTGGCAGCGGAAAAACGTTATTCCACTATAGAAAAGGAAGCTCTTTCTTTGGTCCTCGCTCTTAACTATTTCAAGCCATATGTGACAAATTTTTCTTTTCCTGTTGAGATATGGACGGATCACAATGCTCTGGTTTTCATCGAGCGGATGAAGGGAGCAAACCATAGGATTTTGCGCTGGGCGCTTTTTCTGCAGGAATTCAATTTGGTTATAAAACATGTTAAAGGGACTGACAACAATATTTCTGATACCCTTTCTAAAATTTAGTATGCTTGCCTGATTCTTCTCATACGCCACCTTGCTCGTTTCTCCTTTGAGGTTGTATAAAAACAATTTTTTTAGCTTTGTAGATAAAGTTTAGGAGGTTTCTTTGAGTAGTATACACTCTAGTGTTTCATAAAGGTTTCCATAAAATTAATTATTGATTTATCCCGATATACTAAGACTTTTGATCGTATAATAATATATATTACTTTTTGGACTATAAAACCGGTGAATTGTAGGTTAAGGTGTATTCTTTATACTTATTGCTCTTACTTTACAGGTGCATTTCCATGTGTATATAAAAAAAAAATAATAATTTTTCTGTTTGGAAAATTTTTTTTTCTTTGGGGAGGAAGGTATTATGTATTAACGTAATTTTTTCTTTTGTTTACGTCAGCCTTGTTACGGCATTTTTGTTTTATTTAAAATTAGTATAAGATTTAGTTTTTGGGCTCAGCCATGTTGTCCTGGTGGAAGGTAACTTTAGGTAGCTTTCTAAGGGATATTTGCTACAGTGATACTCCCAGAGAATTAACCGAAGGTCTCCAGAATTCTAACTCTTGGCGTGAGTATCCATAATATAACTTTAAGGATATCGCATAATATCAGGGGACATATTTTCAGATACGACACACAGCAATTTTCACCCCGAATAGATTTAACTCTTTGAGGGGGAAGAGCGGCGAACTAAAGGGGAGCCGTTATCTAGGTACCCGGTGGACCTCCTATCCGTACTACTACCGGCCGCCATTCGTTTATAGCTTTTAAACTAAGTGCGCTCCCAACCTTTTCTCGATGTTTGTTACGGATTACAGGAATATTAATAATGCAATCTCCAGCATCTTCATCCTCTGGAAAGTTGAGTATTTATTCTTTACTGTGTATAATTTTAGGCTCCCTTCTCACAGTTAAATTCGTATAATTTAAGTGTGTTTGGTTGAGCGTAGCCACAACCCGAGGTGGCCATTTTAAGACTGCTGTCGCACATTATTATTGCATTTTATTTAGTCAGGAGAGCGACATTCCCGGTATTTAGCTATAAATTTAGCTAGTTAGCCAAATTATACTAGTGAAGATTGTGCATACGATATTATTTTATTCCTCTTCCTAAATGTGACTTTACTTTTCGTATACGCCGTGGGCCCCGGCGGTACCAACCATGGTCGCCGTCCCCACCGGGGTTAGGCTAGCCTAACTTGTATATGTATACATCAGTAAAGTAATTCCCAATGTTTAACCTCGCCTTATCGTTCCTTATTAATTCGGATGGGGACATACATCCCCTAGAATTTATGGATAAGGTTCGATATATATTCCCTTATAGAGAAAAGAGGCTAAACCCTTCCTCCCTCTCCGAGCCGCCGCCATTACAGGCAGCAACCTCTATCTATCGTCATTGCCGTTGAGTAGAACTCCGGCTTCACCTAGATAGTATAATACCGTCTTCTTTGCCGCCGAGTACTCCGGCTTTGAAGACAGGTGGTAATACAGGGTGCCCTGTCTTGCAGCCGACAATGTCGCTGACAGGGGAATCTTTGTTCCTCTGCCGCCCACGACGTCATCAGCACAGGAAGCCATACTTCCTTAGTTCACGGTGGAAGGTAGGCGGCATACCTGGCGCCGCCTTTCTCCCATGTGAACTATAAGACCCTTCCCCCTCGTCCCTCTGTCCTTTAGTGTCGGCCTAGCCATCACAACATTCTTTCATCGGTAGTCAGACAGTCATCCCGGCTTGCCGGGTTGACTGCGTTACCGGCCGGGACCCTACCGGCGGCGGTTAGGTAGCCGCCTCGGTCACTTCCCCCTTATGTCCTTCCTTTACCGGAAGTGAATGCCCCGGGGGGAAAGACTGAGCCGGCACTGATGGCTGCCGGTGGGAAACCCAACATACTGTGAGAATTCTTCAGCCCTCACTTGGTCTGCCATCCACAATCCTTGCAACCGGCAGTACAGCCAGCGACAGATTTTTGTGGATGGATGGAAGCTAGAATCAGATGGATTCCTCCCCTTCCATTAGAACTCTCATTCTGGCAAGGAGACAGTAGGTGGCAGGATAGTCCTCCTACACTTCCAGTTATTGTACTAAACCATAATAATAGGAAACCCTCCTTTCCATTCTTTCTCTCTCTCTATTAGTTAGTGCCGCCAGGTACTAGCCTAACCCCGGTAGTGTACCGGTAAAACTACAGTATACAACAATACAGTAGTACAAGTATTTATAACATGCTCTGTGTATCCTTTCACAGTCTATTGTTGGGACTGCATACTATGTTGAGGTTGAGTAATCCCTCAACACCCAGATGAATCCTTTGATCATCGGGACACATATAAAACACCGATCAATATTAATATACTACAGGTGGAAAAGTTAGTATAAATATTTACTAACCCCATCTTTATGTACGAGATTCGTTCCACCCTGTATTCTCCCTTATAGAGAATTTAAATATTAATATTGATGGAGGTCTCAGCAATTGCCTGGGAGAGGAAACACAGATATGTGTCTTTCCTATTTCCTTTGTAGCTCACTATCTCAAGCTATTAATTATAATAGTAAGTATTACCATTAAATGTATGCATTTATATCATTGATATAAACAACTGAATACTCATCGTATCCTTTTCCTTTACAGGAGGAGCCAATAGTGATGTGTGCAGTTGTGTTCTGCAACCACAAGAGTAAGGACTTTTGTGGGCAAACGATGTGCAGGTCTCATGACCCCTGCTGCGTCATATCTGGATCCCTGAGGTTCTGGGACCCGAAGGGTTGCTCCAACTGCTCGACCTTGCTGTCCAACGGCTTTGGAGAAACCATCCCTGCCTCCATAGAGGCTAGGGATACAGCAAGGGAAACCCTTAATAGGTGGATAAGAGGGTTCCAAAAGAACTCTCGAGGACCTTACCTGCCTAATGAATTTCTCAGGTGCCTTCTGTTCCCTAAGGCTCACCGTAGTGCGGTAGTGCCCCAGGAACAGGTCCAGCCTCCCTTCATCCAACTGAATATTCAAGGCACTTGAAGGCATGGACATCCACCCAGAACGGATGTCGGAAGTGTTTACTGAAACTGAACAGGAACCTACTGCAAGAAGACCCTGAAGAAAACATGGTTCAACCACCACTGGAGGAAGAAGGATCTGTTTCGACAGTGACTGGGGACCCCCAGTTCACCATGACGGCATATCAACCTATGTCGTCGACCTCTTCAGCCCCAGCTCCCAAACCGACTACACAGGTCGACAGGAGCGAGGCGCTCCTATCGTCGATCCAGCAGATGTTGGAAGTGTTCTGGAAGGAACAAAAGGAGATGAAACAGGACATCCAACAGACGAAGAGAGAGGTACAAGAAAGAAAGTGCCCTGGAACTTCCAGGGGCTTTACTAAACCCCTTAAAGTATCAGACCTCCCTCACTGCTCCGAAACCAACCCCTGGAGGTATACAGAGCACATGCCCAGGATGAATGGGAAGCTATTCATCTCCGAGAAGTTGGGGCCAAGCCACTTAAAAATCTTGAATTCTGCCTAGCATTTCAGCCTACCCAGATTGTTACGTGAGACTGGGAGATGAACCTGCATCCCGCAAGGAGACGGTACCAAAGGAAGTCATTGTCTTCAAACATGACAAGGCACAGGCCATCCTTACCAAGACCCTAAAAGGAGCCGGATACACCAACTCCAAAGTCTCAGCACTGAGCATGAGGCATCCAACCTTTATTGCTCCTTCCTCCAGAGCTTTCCCCTTTTCGGAGAAAGCCCTCGACTGTGTCATTAAAGCAGTCAAAGAGGGCAAACCCTGCCCAATCCTAGAGGAATGTAAGCCATTATGTCTAGCTATGCCTACCTGTGAGGAGAAGTGGAAAGTAGTACATCTAACCTTCTCCGTCTCGAAGTTGGATCCGGAGATAGCAGACCAACAGTTCAACGAGAACCTTCCAAAGTTGCCAGATCATCTCTTGAGAAGGGAACAGGAGAGGAAAGAAAGACTTGCCTCCTCCCTGTCTCATCAGAACTGTTTGGAAATTTGTGCAGGCTTACATAACGCCCCAGACATGTACATGGTCTTAGCCAAGTCTCACATGGGTACCCTTGTGAAGGACTTGTATGCTTTTGTTAGGTCAAGTAGGACCTGTAGAGAGCATGTGTTCGCCGCAGCAATGGTGAAACACGAGCCCAGAAAACTGATTTCATCATGTATCTGGGGCAAAGACCTTTTTCCACAGGAAGTGGTCCAAGAAGTCATTGCCAAAGGAGCCATGGAGAATAGGAACCTTCTCCAAAAGTGAGGCATGTCTTCAAAGAGGAAGTCTTCCACAGACGGAGGTCCCCAGCCTAAGAACAAGAAGGCAAAAAGACCACGTAGACCCGCACAACTTCCGGCCGAGACCATGGCCACGATGCCTCAAATGGTAGCCCAGCCTCAAACCACGTTCCAGATGGTCCCTCAACAGCTGGTACCCCAGTCACCTGTGTTTAACCCAGGCTTTGAGAGGCACTCGACCACCTTTTGGCCCTACAAAAGAAGAGGCCCAAGATGAGGTTCCTCCGGAAACCCCCCAAGGGTCAGAGGAGGACGCGGTCACGGAAACAAGTCCTCAGGAACTCCTAAGCAATGAGGAGTTCCAGGTAGGAGGCAGACTTTTCCACTTTTGGGATCATTGGACCTTCGATCCCTGGGACCACAGCCTAATCACAAATGGACTCGGGTGGAGCTGGAATGAAATTCCACCCCCTTTTCCAGAATTCTTCCAATACTCCACCCCCTTGTTGGAAGAATATACCTCAGAACTCTTAAACAAGAAGGTAATAAGGAAAGCGAAGTCCATCAAATTCCAGGGAAGGTTGTTTTGTGTTCCCAAGAAAGACTCAGACAAACTCAGAGTCATTCTAGACTTGTCTCCACTCAACAAGTTCATCGAGAACAAGTTCCGGATGCTTACCTTGCAACACATAAGGACCCTTTTACCCAAAGGGGCGTACACAGTCTCAATAGACCTGGCAGATGCTTCTGGCATCTACCAGTCAGTCGCCCCCTCCCCTCCTACCTAGAATTCAAGCTACAGAAGACAAAATTTGTCTTCAAAGCGATGGCCTTTGGACTAAACATAGCCCCAAGGATATTCACAAAGCTAGCACATACAATCGTCTAGCAACTACGCTCTGAGGGAGTTCAAAGAGTAGCATATCTAGACGATTGGCTGGTGTGGGCAGTATCCAAGACTACTTGTCTGCAAGCAGCCGGAAAAGTGACCCAGTTCCTGGAGCACCTGGGTTTCAAGATCAATCGCAAGAAGTCTCGTCTTTCTCCAGCTCAGAAGTTCCAATGGTTAGGAATCCAATGGAACTGACAGACACACCACCTCTCCATTCCATTCAAGAAGAGGAGAGAGATAGCGGGAGCTGTCAAGAGACTAATCCAATACAAGAGGATACTAAGACACCAACAGGAAAGAGTATTGGGCTCTCTCCAGTTTGCAGCAGTGACCGACCCGCTGCTAAAAGCACGGCTAAAGAATGTGTCAGGTGTCTGGAGAAGATAAGCATCAAACGCTCGAAGAGATCAACTAAGGTTGACCACGACCCGATTGCGCACGCTATTAAGGCCATGGTCAACATCCAAGAACCTAGCATGGACAATTCCCCCTGCAACCATCACAACCATCAGTGATGATACACATGGACGTCTCCCTGGAAGGATGGGGAGGCCATTCTCACGGGAGAAAAGTGCAAGGGAATTGGTCGCACCAGTTCAAAACCTTTCACATCAACATCTTGGAGGCCATGGCAGTCTTCCTAACGTTGAAGAAAGTATCCCCTTGCAGAGCAATCCACATCAGATTGGTCCTGGAAAACGAAGTGATTGTAAAATGTCTAAATCGACAAGGCTCGAGATCACCTCACATCAATCTTCTACCTGGCAAGGAAGAGAGGCTGGCACTTATCAGCAGTTCACCTTCAAGGGTTCCGCAATGTGACGGCGGACGCTCTATCCAGGCGAAAGCCGATAGAGACAGGATGGTCCCTAGACGCAGACTCATTCTCCTTCATCTCGGAAAAAGTCCCGGAACTGCAGATCAACCTCTTCACGACGAGCGACAACAAGAAACTACCTCGTTACGTAGCCCCTTACATGGACTCTTAAGCAGAAGTGATAGATGCCATGTCTCTCAACTGGAACAGATGGAATCGGATTTACCTTTTTCCACCAACCAATCTCCTACTAAAAGTCCTTGACAAGCTAAGATCCTTCAGAGGGACAGCTGCAGTAGTGGCCCCCAAATGGCCCAAAAGCAATTGGTTCCCTCTAGTTCTAGAATTGAAACTGAAGCTGTTTCCTCTGCCAAACCCAGTTTTATTCCAACTGGTTTAGAAGTCGACTGTTTACGCTTCATCCTCGAGAACCAACAACCTACATCTCATGATTTTTTTGCCCTAGCAGCGAATAAAAAGTACTCTTCATTGAAGAGTACAAGTCAAGTTCAACTAGAAGACAATATGAATCATCTTGGAAGAAATGGCTGTCCTTTGGGAAAACAAGGAAACCTACAGAAATATCGATAGATTTCTCTCTTTCTTTCTTCATCCACCTAAATGAACAAGGCCTGGCTTCCACTACGATAACCACGTGTAAGTCGGCTCTAACTAGACCTCTTCTGTACGCCTTTGAGGTGGACCTCACAAGCGAAATCTTCAATAAGATACCAAAAGCATGCGCTAGACTCAAGCTGGCAACCCCTCCAAAGCCCATCACATGGTCACTGGACAAAGTCTTGCACTATGCTTCGAACCTGAACAATGAGGATTGTACCCTGAAGGATTTAACACAGAAAGTCATCTTTCTGTTTGCGATAGCCTCAGGGGCTAGAGTTAGTGAAATAGTGGCCTTATCCAGAAATGAAAGCCATATTCAGTTCCTAGACACATGAGAACTGAACCTTCTCCCTGATTCTGCCTTTCTTGCCAAGAACGAGCTGCCTACCAAGAGGTGGGGTCCTTGGAGAATCTGCCCACTGAAGGAAGATGTCTCTATGCCCAGTAGAGTGTCTCAAGACTTCAAGGAGGGACAGCTCTTCCGAGGCGAAACCTCAGGGTCAAATCTATCCCTAAGACAACTGAGAGCGAAGCTCACCTACTTTATTCGCAGAGTGGATCATGACAGCACACCCGCAGGTCACGATCCGAGGAAAGTTGCTTCTTCATTGAATTTCTTTTAACACATGGACTTTGAGAGGCTCCGCTCATATACAGGGTGGAAATCATCCAGAGTCTTCTATAAGAATTATGCGAAGCAAGTACATGAAATAAAACACTTTGTGGTGGCGGCGGGTAGTGTCATAGAACCCGTCGTCTAGTGCTGCGATGAACAGTGGACTGTTTTGGGACTCAACAGTGCATCGGGTGGATAGGTATTAATACCTTCTAGTGTAAATCATTACGGTTATTAATAGACTGTTCTATACAGGTGCAGAATCTGACCAATAACACTAGTGCCGTGTGAACATTTTAACACAGTGTTGACTCATATCCAACATCTGAGTGAAACTAGACAGATTTGGTTTTTAATCTGATATTGAATTCATATATGTATATTTTTCCCTTACTGGTCAGAAATATATATAACTATGATGTTCACCTATGCAAGGTCAGATTTCTACTTTGTTACATCTACATTTCATAATTTATTTTTAAAGATAAAATTTAGAAAATGTAGCTGTGTCTTATTTTATCCTCATTTGGTAAAAAATAAAAGCAACCCAGAGTTTTATTCTATTCCTATAAATAGAACCTTGAATAAGTACAGATGTCCAAAATATGAAAAGGTAACCTCTAGAAAGTTTCCCATTTGTCCTTACGGATATACAAACTTTGAATCCTTATAGTCGAAGTCGACACCTTCCCTGCAGGGGGCAGGAAGCCCTAAGCTAGTTCCAAGTTTAGTGGATATGACAGATAACGGTAATGTCATATACAGGTCTATCAGACCAGATAAGGAACCCATTCAGAGTAAAGGCACTTACACAAATCCACAGATATATTACTTTCAAGTTAATTCTCTGGTAAGCTTCCATCAGGACAACATGGCCGAGCACAAAAAACGAATTTTGAGCAAGGCGAAAAATATTTTTTGGGTGAGATAACCATGTCGTCCTGATGGACCCAACCTTCTTTCTTGATGACCCCACCCGAAACTACTCTATCTACGGCTATTCCTGCTTAAATACAACAAAGGAATGGCGGCTGGTAGTAGTACGGATAGGAGGTCCACCGTGTACCTAAATAACGGCTCCCCTTTAGTTCGCCACTCTTCCCCCTCAAAGAGTTAAATCTATTCAGGGTGAAGATTGCTATGTGTCGTATCTAAAAATATGTCCCCTGATATTATGCGATATCCTTAAAGTTATATTATGGATACTCATGCCAGGAGTTAGAATTCTGGAGACTTTCGGTTAATTCTCTGGGAGTATAACTGTAGCAAATATCCCTTAGAAAGCTACCTAAAAGAACCTTCCATCAGGATGACATGGCTATCTCACCAAAAAATAGATTTTTCACTTTACTCAAAATCTGTTTTGTAAGGCTTTAGTTGTAAATTTAATTTTTTTCTTTTGAAATGCTGTTTTAACATCCTCCCGGCTCGCTTCAAAGATTTATAAGTGTTATTTCTTTTTTGTGTTTTTCGAGTCCTTGGTGAGAAGAGACACCTGTGTTTACATGCGAGGAACGAGATTGCTAAAAAAGACAGTTCGAGCTCAAGGCTCCCAGGACCTACTGCAGCAGCTGGCTTATGTGAGCTTCTCTGAGGATTGCGACACCAATGGTTGACGGCTTTTAGCAGGTGCATTTCTGCCACCTGCGGTGACTTGCATTTCGTTTGTGTTCTCTTCTGCGGTCCGCAGGGCCGACGTAGGAATCCCGGCTTGAAGGTGGAAGTGGGAGAGACACCACCGTCAACGCATCCTCGCCATAGTCAGTTGCGGGAGCTTTGGAGCTCGTGGTGACATGTAGGGAGGCAATGACCAGTTAAGAGATATTATATACCTTTTTTTGGGGTTGGGACTCCATTTCCATCCCAATGATGAGGAGTCCTGCTAAGCTGCATTCCCTATGGTAGCTGAGTGTAATTGGAGTCGCTACTTTGGTTGGAGCAGGTGGTGGTTTCATTCAGCCCCAAAGAGTGTGAGAATACATATATATTTTTGTGTGCTTTATGCTTCAATTATTTGACTCTCTCTCGTTGAGAGTATAGTGTTTCACATTAAGAAATTTGTTAATATTAAGCCCTGTCTCAGTGTGTGCCTTTTTAGGTGTTAATGTTCATGTGGTGGGTTGTTAATTGTTATTTGTTAAGTGTTAGTTATTAATAGTTAGTTGTAAGTTGTTAATTCAAATTGTTAGTTAGTCACAAGGTTGACTGTTCTAAAAATTGTTGTTAATAAATGATGTTAAGTTTTCCCAAGTGTTTTCGTTTCTGCTGACCATTTTACTGCGGGATTTTTTGTAAACACTGACCTCTCTTATCATGCAATAAGAACTTGCATCACGGCCCGACAAAGGTCGTAACAATATATATATATATATATATATATATATATATATATATATATATATATATATATATATATATTCAAATGTTGACAATAGCCCTCTGAGGAAAGGAAATAATTAAATAGGTAAATTATATGAGAAGTAATGAGTTGACGATATAAAATTCTTGAGATCATTAATGATCTTGAAATAGATCAGAATTATATATATATATATATATATATATGTATATATATATATATATATATATATATATTCAGATGTTTGGACAATATGATTGAGAGAGACCAAAATGAATGCGCGGTTGGAAATTAATATTGCTGCAACTCATTTATCTTACTGCCTACAGTGAATTGCATAAAAGTCTTCCTGAAAATTTATAATTTCTATAAGAATACATGCCAACTAAATATAATAAGTAGGATTAATATTTATTCTTAGTTAATCTGTAATCTTCGAAATTATTAAGAAACGCTTTAGTACATAGGATGGATGCCATGAAGGTGAATATATTTTTCGCTTAAAAATTGTGTTATTAATATCATTGTATATGGGTCAACACTCTTTCTGTAGGTCTTGGGATCAAACCTTCTGTTGTTTTTTTTAGTAAACCTGCTGTACGCATATTGTTCATTTTATCTATTTCCCCATTTACATTTTGTTCACTGCAATAAAGCAGATCGTGAAAAGAACTAACTTTAACCCGAGATATATTTCCCCAGGGAGGACTTGACCCAACTCGACGAGGAAACTGCCTGTGCTCTCCAGCTGTTCTCTGAGGACCAACATCCCGCGAGTTCAAAGAGCGGCAAATACTCCGCCAGTAAGGAGGGACTCAGTGTCTTTGCACTCCTTAGCCGGACATCTTGTCCTATGTCCCCACACACACTCAGGTATCGCATTATCTTTTGTCCTTGGTTCTTAGTCAAAGGATAAAGAAGTTGCTAGTGTGCTTGCAGAATAGAAAGACCCTTTTTATAACATTTTAAGTTTTGCTTTCATCGAAGATGAAATTTAAGAGAGAGAGAGAGAGAGAGAGAGAGAGAGAGAGAGAGAGAGAGAGAGAGAGAGAGAGAGAGAAAAACACGCATTCGACAATGATAATGATTATATATTTGACCGAATGAAGCTGTTTCTTTTGATAGTTTATTGTGAACTTTCTGATCCTTGTTTGTTTATAAGGACCTTTATGCAGTCATGACAGTAAAGCGACTTGAAAGGAATTGGTGATTATTTTGGATGCCATTAGAGGAAAAAAGACGCATGGTTGGGAGAAGCACTGTATGGTCGGCATAGCCAATGTGGTATTTGGGAGGGTTAGCATTTTATATTTAGCATTATTATAGTTATAATGTGCTTTTAATTTCATTGACAACTGGGACTACGAAGGGGGATCTTGCACAATATAATGGCCAACTGCGAAATGTGATAGAAAATAAGTATAAAGAAAAGAATCATTGATGAATAAACGGAATAGACAAATAGCAGTTTATTGTAACATAAAAAATATTACTTTTCCCTTTTTTTCTACAATGAAGTTTCGATGTTCTAGGTTGTTAAAAAGGATATTCTCAGCTTTTGCCTGCGTATGTTCCCACAGATTTTAGAACGGAGAATCTCCTCTCTAGTTCATATCCTTTATAGAATCTAGAATTCATCTCATTGCTTTTGGAACTGGCATTTTTACATGTATATGTATCTGGTTGTTTTTGACAGAAGCTCAATTTCTATTACCTCACAAATCTCTCCATCTCATCTCCAGGCGAATTCTCCTGCGCCCTGTTATGGACTTCGGTGTCTTACATTCAAGATATGCTCTCGTCCAGTGGGGTATCGATCCGGTAAACCTGGAGACGGTCAGGAATATGCAGGCCTCTATGAAGAAGATCACCAATGTCCCGGTAAGTAATTCATTTCTAGATTTTATGGGGAATTCAAGTTGTAACATGTAAAAAATTAGTTTATCAGGTATCGTTTGTCTGTTGACTTCCTTGAATATTTATATCTTGGTATCAGTGACATTGTCTTCCAGAAGGGATATTTATAACATATTCATCATTTGCACTTTATTTTCTTGTGTATATCATCGTATAGTCATTCAATTTTATATATTTGTGATATCTCATCAAATATTAAGACATTTGCAAAAGCAATAGTTATTTTTTCCGTGCAATGAAATTTTCCCTTCAATTTAAAGATTTGATGGAATTTGTAGTTCACAGTCGTAAAATCATCCTTAAAAACTTATTACCAACACTCATGTTAATATTATCGATAAATTTTAGTTTTTGCTAATAAGACTCTTTGAAAAAATCATCGACCATTTTGTTCATCTCAAAGACATTGCATCAGTTTAGAAATTTTATTATATTGAAAGATGATTTAAGAAAAGTGACTTCTGATGAATTTGTAATATCTTGATACCATTATAGAAAACCTGTTTGTAAATCTATACTGTTTGATTATGCTTAGATGAAGTAATAAGCTTAGACAATCTTTCATGTGGGTGACATTTCAACAAAATTCACTCTATCAACTAAGTGGGTTACTCATCAGCTGTGGACAATCAACATTTAAAGGCATCTTATAAAATTAGAAATAAAATACCATCAAACACAAATATCCAAAGAAAATTTTGCCCTGGCTGTATATGAAAGTGAACAATCTTTAAATATACAGTATATCAAGGAAGGTTTCAAGGTCAACACAAAGATACGAACGAGTGAAGAATTCTAAACTTAAATAATAGCTCTAAAAGGAAACGTTTACAAAATATAAATCTTATTCAAAAGATGATATATAATAGATTTTTCGTCTTTTATCATGTGAATCTCCCCTACTACACATACCCCCTCCCCCTACCACGTCTTGCGCGCATTCCCCCTCTTCTAGCTGATACTGGGTGAATAATTCCGCCTTCCCTTCGCTTTCGCAGCACGTCATGAATCGATTGCAGCGGGGACAGCTCAACGTGCGCGACTGGAAGGTGCTTTACAACGTAAGTAAAACCAAGGTATATAGAATAAGGGAGAGCCTGAGTAAAACCAGAGAGTAAAAGTAGCTCGGGCGGCAGCTACGTCTCGCGGCCTCGGCATTCCTCGCTCGAGGTGCGTCGTGTCATGTTACTCCTTTGTTCCTTCAAATGTTATGTTAATGGGTTTATTACTAGGTCAACATGACGTGGCAATATAAAGGTTGTGGTACTTGGGCTAGTTTTAGCCTTAAATGGGGTAACAATGTCAAGGGTAGGTTTTTTCATGTGTGGGTCAAAAGCATGTAACGACATCTAGGGATTTATTTGTGTGTTATAAGATGGCGTAAGGCTATCAAGGGGTGTGTCGAATGTTTCATTTCGTAGTCAAAATACAATTCCAAGGTTTTTGCTGATTAGTTTATTTGTTGGTTAAAACTGCGTTATAATATCACGGTAGTTGTTGTGGGTGGAAAACTTGAAGGTCACCGTGTCAAGGATCTGCGAGTCCAAATGTTTGTTAAAAAAGTTTAAAAAATAAATTTCTCGATCAATAGATTCACATGCTTTGAAGAATGTATACCAACAATGAAGTTTTTTACCTGAAGGAGTTATGTCTTCTGATGCTATTAAAGTAGTGCAACTTAAGCAAAATATTTTTATTGTGTTTGAAGACGATACACCTGTATAATTTACTGCACGTAATTTGTGGATATTATTTTACTTATCCATGCAAGTACTGTATAGTGTTTAAGTATCATATTGGGTATAAGAAAATATGAAGAGGTTAGAGTTTGGTGGTATACATAGAAGTTATAAAAACGTTAGCACAAGTGAAAGGATGGATCAGTTTTTCAGATGATTCAGTCTTATGGAAAGAATGGAGGATGATATGTTGGTGAAAAAAATACACAATTTGAAATTGTTGGGAAGAAGGTTAAGGAAGTATTAGGATCCTGATTACTTAGCTCATAAGTGGTTTGCCACTTATGAGGTCATCAAGGAAGTGTCTTTCAATGTCTGCATTTCTTTGGTAGATAATTGGAGGGAGAGCACGGCAGAAATACGTTGAGAGTAGACCATTAATGTGTTTAGTGAGTCTGTAGCTGATGATTGATCTAAGTGGGTTACTCTGGTTGTGTTTTTAATGTTGCTGTAGAAGTAACTTGGTGCATGGTGTCCTGTGGCTTGGGAGAAAAGAAAAAATATCTCTCAATGTTGGTTCTTTCAATAGTTTGTGTGATTTTTCTTATAATTTTGTAAATGTGTTTCTCACAGTCTTCCGGAAGTTTGAAGTGCCAGTAAAGATGTTGTCAAGTTCTGTGAATCACTCTAGTTAGTTAGGATGAGGGAGGTGACTTTGTTTTGTCGTTATATGAAGTTTTCTTGCAACTCTAGCTTCTTTTTGGTCATTCCAGAAGTTAATTTTTCTTATCTTATGTCACTCCCGGTGAAGGAACCTATGTCGATTATGACTTCATCTAGGTGAAACAGTAGAGGGGGTCACTCAATCTTATCTTACTCAAGCTCTCAAGGCAGTGGATCTGGTCAACGAGGGTTTTAACATCTAATTTCTTAGCAATAGTTTGTGGTGTGTTAATGTAGTGGGTATTAAGGCCATACCATGATTAGTTTCTTCATCTTTAGTGGGGGTGAAGTCTGTTTATGAAGTCTGTCGGGGGTTTGGGAATCATCGGCTTCCCTTCATAAGAAGATGTGATTTTTCAAAACAATTTGTTTTCGCGTCCGGTAATTTCTATATCACAGGTGTTGCAGAGTTTCCTGGATCAAAGATGTGAGCCTGGAATCGCTATAGCTTCCTGTGGATTTTATAGTTCTCCATGTTCTTGCAGATTTCCATTCTATTTCTTTTAGTTCAGTTGTTATTCATTGAAGTCTTTCCTGAATTCAATTACCTCTTTTATTATAGCTGCGGGGTCATGTAGCTTGAGTTTAGTATACTTCAGAAAAAACACTGTCATGTAAGAGAGTAGCATTAGAAAATGTTGATACTTCAGCCTTAAATTATATTTCTGTTTTCTCAATCCTTCTGATAACATTCTTTTCTTCATAAAGTAATGTAAACAGCAAATTTTTAAAAATTATTATAGTCTTGAAAGGGATTATAAGGACATTTTGTGCAGAGTAACACCTACTCATCTTCTGCTTATTTTGAATAAAATGCAAAAATAAAGCATTTCATATGTACAAAAGGAGGTCATAACAGCGAGATCTGACTTCTGCTTGGTTAATGACATCCGGTCAATTCTAAATGTTTGCTACCCCGCTTAATGAATCTATTTTCAGTTTGCATGATGATATGGATCTTGTCTAATTGATAAGACTACCAGGATGTCAGCATTCGTGGTTCTTGGAAGCACAAGTTTGTTGTGTCTGTGTGTGTGTATTGTTCTCGTTGATTGGTAGGAGTAGTGGAGATGGTCTAAAGATGTTATGAGTGATATTATCTTCTATGTTGTTAGTGAGACGGCTACTGTAAGCTACTGTAGGAATGACAAGGACTTCATCCTCGACATAAAGTAGTGTCTGGTAATTTTAAATGTATAATGTTTTTAGTTTTCGTAGACAGTAGCAGCTAGGAGCAGCCTCAAGGATTTAATTGGTATTAGGGAGGATGGTGTGGTCAAGGTTTTATTGATATGAATGGAATCAATGTTTTTGTATGCTCCTTTCCTTGAGGTGATAAGAAATCGTTAAGAAATATTGTTAGTTGTCATACCCACGTCGGAGTGGGGCATCTACTGCTTTCTTAAATGCACTGTGCTTTATGATAGAGTACTCTATATTCAATCAATGATGCATCTTTGACTTGCCTTTGCTGGAGTGTCTCTTTGGCATTTCCTTTATAATTTCCTCGTTAGTCAGATATGTTAAAACTACCAGTGAGTCATTACTTTAACAAAAGACTTTCAAAGTCTCGCAAATTTTCTTATCACGTCATTAATTAAAGGGATGGTATGAAGAAACAGTTCCAAAATTTTAGTCTCTTTTGGGTAGAGTGGATTAGGTTTTCTCGTTTTTATTTGTGTTTGCTTTTTTTATTTGATAGAGATTGATTTTGATTTTTTTTTTTTTTTTTTTTTTTTTTTTTGTAAAACATTTGCTACCTCGGTTTGCTTTTATTTTTACATTTAGATTATCTGCGTTATTCATTCCTTCGTATCTTTTCCATTTATTTAATTTATTTGTTTTAATACAATTCTAACCTTTTTCAACCCAGATTTATCTGTCCGTCTCTCTCATATCACGTAATAAGAGGCACGAAAAGCAAACCATCACGAATGTTAGATTCCAATATCCATCTGTAATAAAACTGATAGCTCTCGAACATATTGAATTTATCAGTTATTGATAAATTTCCTAATTTTATGTATGAATGTTAAATTATCAATATCTATTTCTTTTTACAGTCTCTTTTCAACGCCATCCTTGTTGGGGAAGTGTGTCAAGACCAAGATGAAGAAATTAAAATTTTCAAACAAGTTAGTGGATAAAATGTGTTGTCGTTCTGTCATGTTATTTTGGATATATTTTGAAGGCTTTATTATTTTTTCAAAGAATAATACAATATAGTATCTGAAATAAGGAATGGCAATTACTAAGAAAATAAAAGCCATTGTTGTCCCATTGACTACATAGCTATTCTGATATCATTATTGCACAACTGAGGGACGCATAGGGCGGAGATTCTCTGAGGTTGGCTTATGGTGTTTTTTATTGTTTGGAAATAGGAAGGTACTTGGAAAAATATACACAACAGAAATCAATTCATTATTATTATTATTATTATTATTATTATTATTATTATTATTAAGAAAATTATGTGTTGCTCGTGCAATTACTTCAAGATCTTCATTGTTACCTTTTAAGCGCCAGGGGAATAGATAAATACTTATTGTTTGTGATGAACAATAAACATAGTTGCTTGAGCCCAAGGATTAACATTATGTTACAGGATCAGGTATTTTGTTGTGGGAGAATGGGACAACAATCAAGAACTAACGGAGAATTGTGGAAGAAATTGCAGGCCAGAGGTTAAACTTCAGAAGTTCAAACTTCTATCAAATGTTTTTATGTTAAACAGGCTGACACAGGTCTCTCCGCATAGCTTATATATGACATATCAATTTTAATGTTGTTACTGATCAGGGTATTTTATATTAATTATAAATTACTTCTCATGTAGTTTAGTTATTGCCTTATTTCATTTCCTCAATGGGCTATTTTTCCTTGTTGGAGCCCTTGACCGTATAACATCCTGCTTTTTCAATTAAGGTTGTAGCCTAGCTAATAATAATAATACTAATAATGAGGTTTGGTTCCTTCTATCACTGCTTGCTTCCAGCAGCAAATTATGAATGAATGATTATGCTGTATAATTTAATTACCTTATCTTCGAAGTTGAAAAAGAAAAGTTGCCTGTATTCAAAAGTTAACTGACATGTAGGAAAATGAAAATAACTAGAGCATAATTTCATAACTATTCTATATCTTTCCATAGATCAAAGACTGTATGACAGAAGGCTTGTACCACGCTTCCTTTCTCATCCAGCGCATCTTGGATGTTGAGCAGTCCGAAATTGAAGCCAGATTTGTAGTTAGGCCAGGAGTCGATACAGAACTGGATGAAAGTAAGTTGAATTACTTAGAATTTTTATTACTCTTTTTTTTATTCTAGCTTCAGTGTACCCGCTATATTGATTAGTATGACAGGTGTCCGATGGTCGTTAAGTAATTCAGTTAATTAATTTAGCAGGAATGCTGTACTCCCCGATTTCATATATTTCAGAATTCTAATTATTATTTACATGATATTGTGCATGATAAGAACAAAAATATCCTTCAACCTGCAATACATTCCTTGATTTATCCGAAACAATCAGGATGTTATTATCTTAACCATGATATTGTCTGTCTTGCTCCTGGTGGTTGCCAAATAACAATTGGTCTTTCACCTTCATGTGGGCTTTGGCCTTGGTTAACGGTCTCCTTCAATCTGGGGGCTAAATTTCCTGTAATGAAAATTGACATGTGGTTTCCATTTATTGTTTTAATGAAAATAGGTTTTGTGCAAGTTCCCCTATTTCGTATGAAAAGTTTTCTGATTGCTTTCTGTATTATACGAATATTGGTAACATGTTATTTTTAATGAATGGGGAAATTCATTGAGTAATGTTTGTTTCATAAAATGTGAAAATTATGTAATAATTATTCTATGAAACGTAGAAAAGTGTCATTTTCATTTTTGTGGAACAAAGACATTCTTCTTAGAATTTCCCTGATAGTCCGAGAAGGTATCAGGAATTATTCGAATGGGAAACGTTCTATAGGCGTACTAGCACAAAGGTAGACTGTAATAAAATCAGTTTTTGCTTTCGCGTTGTAGAGTCTCAGATATGAGTCAAATCGAAAACGCATAGCCTATCTCCTGTGGATTTTAGTATTAAAGGGGTTGTGATGCATATTAGTGGTCTTCAAATTAGTTTAGTGATTATAAGTGTTATATTAAATAAATTTATTTGTATAATTAGGGAGAAGTCTTTGGGAGTCTTGCTCTTAATGGTGCATTGCTTTATAAGTATTTTTTACAAACACTGGAATTTTTTAAATAGAGTTTTTATCACACTTCAATATAAAGCCATTGATCCCTATCATTTGTGCGTCAACTTACATTCTATGTTTTTACAATCACACATTGTTACCATTGATATATCTGAACTAATCATATATACTATATATACATATATATATATATATATATATATATATAGATATATATATGTATATATATATATATATATATATATGTATGTATATATATATTCTTATTTTTGTGCTTTCTCTTTCTGAGTATGAGCTTTTAATTCAGTTGGAGGTTGTTTGTAATGGTATCAATAATAATTATAATTAGCTATTAAATTTTCTCTTTCTTTTCTGACTTCTTAGTCTCTTCCCCTTTTCAGTTGGTTGATCTGCTATTAAAATTATAATCAATTAGTTTTTAAATAAATTCACTTGAAGTTGTGTCTTTAGTTGCGTTTAAACATGTGTCCAAGTTTGCATTCAAGTTTGTGTCGAGGTCATCGATTAGAGGACACGAAAACCATATTCAGTTCCTCAGTTCGACGATGTCTAGCGGTAAATTTGATGCAATATAAAAACAAATGCTCGTTTCCAGTCTTAGATATATTTGCACAACACAAGTATTTAGATAAAATTCCTGAATACACAATGAATAAAGGAAGCACCAACATGATTGTCAACCTCTCCTCTTTGGCAGAGAAGCGCCGTTTCAGCGGGTTAGGAGAACTCTTGCAGAAGGTCGCTGAGATGGAGTTGGCAAACCTTCCCCAGGAAGTCGAATCTTGCAGTCTCATTTACCTTCCCCACGTGGGTTACCTCTTAGCCTTTCCTCCTACACCCGAGCTGAATGAGATTCTCCCCCAACGGGACTACAGCTTACCTGGTCTCGAATTTATGTTCCGGACGGCCGATCTGATACTTTACAAGAGTTTCACATGCTGTGGTAAGTAGTAAGTAATACCAAGATTATGTATGCGTTACGTCTCATATGTTTTTAAGTTTATGTCAGATATACATACACATCAACTATAAGTACTTAGACTCGGCATACACATACGAACGTTCAAGAACGCGTATGTGTGTACGGGATATCAAATACTATTTTTCACCTTATGTTGCGGAACTGCCAAGCAATGTAATAAAGGCACCAACATATACTTATGTTGTAATGATATACGAAAGTAAGGACATACTTCATAACACAAAGCTTAGCCTTACTTTCGTACAAAATCAATACGAATTTAACCAAATAATGAAATTACTACCATTCATCTCTAAAATGATTTCATCAATTAGAGTATTACCCTTTAATGGAAAATCCCAAGCTTTCAACAGATTAGGTTTATGATGACTGTAGCCTGCGCCTTATAGATTGTTCTTGAACTGTATTACGAAATATAATTATAATGACTGTAGTTAATCTTGCTACAATTGTATTGATTTGAATTAGATCGTCTATTGTTCCCTCACAAACAAAGGTACAGGTCATTGACTGCATCTACAGTCTAGTAAACATGCAAGATGCAAAGATGCCAGAAAATGTGTCTGTTTGCCAACGCTTTAACTGTTATCTAATTCGGCAGTTTAAGACAAAGGCAGAAACTATTTAGGTGTTACTTAATCAGAATTTTAAATCCATGTAAATGATACATGAATGATTATCTGCTTTTGATGCCCACTTCTTTTCAGAGATGGATCGCGAGCTGGGAGATATTCAGGTGGACATAGCCAACCACGAAACTCGCATCATGATGAGATTGGTGGAGTCCTTAATCCAGCAATCACAGAATTTCACGTCCCTTGTGGACAATATACTCATGCTGGACTGGTATGTGGCCCCAGTTTTAATAATTCATTATCAATTAAATAGAAAATATGATCTGCAATCTTTACTACTTGTTTCACAGAAATTTGTTAAAAAGAAAGTTTTTCTTTCGTCATGAAATTGTTTAAACTCTCAAGCCGTAATTAAGTTTGTGAGTAAAAATTGCTCTTAAAACTTTGTATATATATATATATATATATATATATATATATATATATATATATATATATATATATATATATATATATATATATATGTATGTATATATATATATATATATATTATATATATATATATATATATATATATATAAATATATATATATATATTCATATATGTATATATATATATATATATATATGTGTGTGTGTGTGTATGTATATATGTATATAGATATTCATTTATGAATATGGGAGTAAATATGCCTCGAAGAGATGAAAATTTTATTTCACATTGCTTTATTCCCAGATTTATGGTGGTGCGTAGTTGGTATATATCATCATCTCCTCCTACGTCTATTAACGCTAAGGGCATCAGTTAGATTTCGCCTGTTGTCTCTATCTTGAGATTTTAATTCAATACTTCTCCAGTCATCATCTCCTACTTCGCGCTTCATAGTCCTCAGCCATGTATGCCTGGGTCTTCCAACTCTTGTATTGCTTGTGGAGCCCAACTGAACGTTTGGTGAACTTAAGATGGTAGGTTGGCCAGGGCACCAGTCGCTTGTTGAGATACTACCCCTAGAGAGTTATGGGGTCCTTTGACTGGCCAGACAGTACTACATTGGATCCTTCGCTCTGGTTACGGTTCTTTCCCTTTGCCTACACAGACACCGAATAGTCTGGCCTATTCTATACAGATTCTCCTCTGTCCTCATACACCTGACAACACTGAGATTACCAAACAATATTTCTTCACCCAAGGGGTTAACTACTGTACTGTAATTGTTCAGTGGCTACTTTCCTCTTGGTAAGGGTAGGAGCTCTTCTAGGAGAAGGACATTCCAAAATCAAACCGTTGTTCTCTAGTCTTGGGTAGTGCCATAGCCTCTGTACCATGGTCTTCCACTGTCTTTGGTTAGAGTTCTCTTGCTTGAGGGTACACTCGAGCACACTTTTCTATCTAGTTTCTCTTCCTCTTATTTTGTTAAAGTTTTTATAGTTTATATAGAAAATATTTATTTTAATGTTGTTATTGTTCTTGAATTTTATTTTTCCTTGTTTCCTTTCCTCACTGGGCTATTTTCCTTGTTGGGGGCCCTGGGCTTATAGCATCTTGCTTTTCCAATTAGGGTTGTGGCTTAGCATTTAATAATGATAATAATGATTTCTCTTGGTGAGTGCGAAGAGCATGCCCAAACCATCTCTATCTACCCCTCATCATGATCTTATCCACATATGGCATTCGAGTAATCTCTTTTATAGTTTCATTTCTTCTCCTGTCCTGCAATTTAACTCTTAATATCCTTCTGAGGCCTTTGTTCTCAAATCTACTGAATCTGTTGGAGATTATTTCGTTGCCATACCATGACTCATGTCCATATATAATAACACCGATCTCACTAAACTGATATATACTGTAGTCTGATTTTTATATTTAATTTCAGGAGATTTGATTTCCATATTTTACTTAACCTAGCCATTGTCT
>NC_090726.1:135657528-135677528 GCF_036898095.1 Palaemon carinicauda | reverse complement strand
GACATTAAGTATTTATCATATCATATTACTATTTATGACGTTTTCGTGTATTTTAGAACTTTTTATGATCCTAGCTTCAAGTTGTGTCAGTCTATTGGAAATGTGCCTGTCTCACAATCTGTGAGTCGGGAGTTCTATCCCACTCAAGCCTGATAGCTTCTAGTAGCGTCTGCAAGCTCACTATTCTTTTGAGGTAGGAAAGGGGTTTGGGAGAGCCTTGTAGGTCTACCTGCTGAGTCGTTAGCAGCCATTGCATGGCCTTCCGCGGTTCTAACTTGGATGGAGACAGGCCTTGAGTCCTTATCATATGTATATCTAGTCTGTCTTTGGGACATTATCTTGTCCCGTGCATCTGCAGCTCATGAGTGGCCTTTAAACCTTTGAAAAGATAATTCTTGACTACATACCCCTAACCCCTCCATGAACTTTATTGGCTATGGCCTTGTGAACCGGTAGCTGCTTTGACTGTCACTAATTGTTATTCTTATTATTACTTGCTAAGCTACAACCCTAGTTGGAAAATCAGGATGTTAAAAGCCCAGGGGCTCCAACACGGAAAATAGCCCAGTGTGGAAAGGAAACAAGTAAAAATGAAATATTTTAAGAATAGTAACAACATTAACATAAATATTCCCTATATAAACTATAAAAACTTTAACAAAACAAGAGAAAGAGAAATAAGATAGAATACTGTGCCTGAGTGTACCCTTAAACAAGAGTAAACTCTAACCCAAGACAGTGGAACACCACGGTACAGAGGTTATGGCACTACCCAAGACTAGAGAACAATGGTTTGATTTTGGAGTGTCCTTCTTCTAGAAGAGCTGCTTACCATAGCTAAAGAGTCTCTTCTACCCTTACCAAGAGGAAAGTGACCACTGAACAATTACAGTACATTACAGTAGTTAACCCCTTGAGAGAAGAATTTTTTGGTAATCTCAGTGCTGTCACGTGTATGAGGACAGAGGAGAATGTGTAAAGGGTTATGTGTAGGCAAAGGGAAAATGAACCGTAACCAGAGAGAATGATCCAATGTAATGCTTCTGACCAGCCAAAGAACCCCACAACTCTAGTGGTAGTAGAGGACCAGGTCGAATTTAATCTATGAATATACACACACACACACACACACACACACACACATATATATATATATATATATATATATATATATATGTATGTATATATATATATATATATATATGGTTAGGTTATTGTGGGGTTCACAGCTGTTTTATTTTAACACAGTGTAGGCCTATTTTTGGAAATTAGTTGCAGTTAAAAGTGAGTAGTGTTTTTCTTGTCACTTCATTTCGATTAAAGCAGAAGCAATAATGTACCATGCCTAGTACGTAAATTGCTGTTTTAAAGAAAATGTAAAGCTAAATATTTGTTTGCAACCCAAAACAAAGCAATTAAAACTATTTTGTTATATAAAAGTCTAAAGAATATGAATAGTAATGAAATCACTTTCTTTGCAAGAGTACTACTAGTTATCTCATTGAGTAACTCCCCGAGTGGTATACACCCACTCATTATAAAATGGCCAAAGTTGGAATATTTGTATATATTTATACATGCCTGTTTACATAATTAGAGAGATTTTTTTGACAGATAAGTAACCAAATACGTTAATAAAAGTGTAGGTATTGGTATGCATTGAAGATTTATAAACAAAACCACTATATTCCTTACCAGATGAGCAATGTGCTGAGCAGAGCCACGAAAGATTCTCTGATAATCATCGACGAGTTCGGTGCTGCCACCTACGAGAACGATGGAGCTGCCCTTTTGACAGCTTGCCTGGATTACCTGTGCCAGAGGACCATACCTAGATACTCCTCGCCGCCCTCTAGGGAGAAACAAAACCCTTACTGTGCACCGCCACATGTCTTTGTATCCACACATCTTCTGCAGGTGTATGACCACCTACAGTACAAGGAGGCA
This sequence comes from Palaemon carinicauda, assembly GCF_036898095.1. Taxonomy (NCBI): domain Eukaryota; kingdom Metazoa; phylum Arthropoda; class Malacostraca; order Decapoda; family Palaemonidae; genus Palaemon; species Palaemon carinicauda. The sequence goes on along the minus strand of NC_090726.1, from coordinate 135,675,581 downwards.
GTGCGTTGCTTGGTACGGTTTGTCGTTTTTCATAGCTACATTTTAAAGTTTCTACATATACTGGGCTTTAAGATACATATAGTAGACTATATTAGATATGAAAAGGACACCAGTTATTCATGTTGCATTTTATAGACAAATGTTAATGTTTGAAGGACCTTTTAGCTCAGAGTGGTCTACCAATGGGTATTCTTTTAAACCAGACTCTCATGCATATACTCTCTTGGTAACATTTGCTTTCAGTTGTATCCTTTACACATTCCAAAGGTCTCTGAATAACATAATTGATTGGTAATAGCATGAAATTCACACCCTTACTCTTGTTTTACAAAATTGCAACCATGTCTCCTAGTTCTGCTTCTATAACATACCCATGTGTATATTAACTAGCTATAGAAACATCGCACACCTTTGTCTAGTATCCCTTATAAAGCATATCAGCATGTCTTCCCTCCATAATTTTGCACGAGCTTCATTTTCAATACCTGTGATGATTGAATTTTGATCCAAACACAATTACTCTGTAATATTCACTCTTCTCTTCCCATATAAAGCCTAACACCTGTTGATTTCTTAGTCGAAACTTTTCAAAACACCTTTCGTCCATTGATTTCTTGAGCAATTTTCTTCAGCCAGCAAGCTCATCCATGTCACTGACTCACTTTTTCCCTCCCATATCACAACATTTCTTTCGTAATTGAAACAGCTTCTGGAGCACTTTCACTCTCAAATCGTTTTTGCTACCGTTTATTTGTCTTGCTTTAGTAGTCATACCATCACTTTTGTATTAACATTAAACTCTATGACTCACATTAGTAACTTCTAATTTCCTTCCATTTACATTCAACTACCCCTAAGATTGAATTATCCTCAGACACCTGCTTATACAGTTATATATACAACACAAGCTGTTACCTATTAAACCCTCACTCTCCATTCCCCACTCTCCACAAAAGTTTTCTAAAAAGTTTTTCCTTAAATTTCTACAGACTACATCAATTCTAAATTAGTTTCCTATTCTTCTTCTAGTATCTGTGTCAGCGGGGTCACCAATGTGACGAGCCGAGAGTAGGGTGTGAGTCAAAGGCGAGATGAATGCAACTGAGTAACTTTATTACACACATCGAGTATATATACACACTAGGTCCCGGTAAGAAGGTCACAAATACAAACATGCTATTTCTTGTCAAACCGGCAACTGGTTCTGTTAACAGTTAACAATGAAGTAGGCAGACAGGTTAATACAAGTTGCTGCCAATGCGAGGGGAGAGCAAAGATACAAAGGATAATATATACAAAAAAGAGAAATGTCGTTACTATGTACGATTGTGTGACACTATCGTCTCCAGTGTTCGTAACGGTGCGGCGATTTAAACATCCTTTCTTTTCAGTAACTCCTTCATTTCACTATTCCATCAATTAATTCTCTTATGATCACAAAGCGCAACTTATTTTATCAGTGAACCTCTATGGTTTCAAACCACTACTACTAATTATGTACTAACCAATGTTTCATTTATATTCCTTATATTACTTTTTTTATTGATTTTTATTTTCTTGTGAAATGCATGTATATTCACAGTTTAACATTTCCTTCCCAGCTAGAACTAATTCCTATCTCAACTTTTGTGCTCAGAAAGTAATGATCATAGACACTTCCCCACACATTTTACCACTACATTCATGAACTTGTTTTTTTACCTTGTACGAACATGACCTTCTTTGGGGTTATGCCTTGAAATTGTACATATCTCCAATTAAAAAACTAATTTCATTTGCTCCAGTACTCCAAACATACAAATTCGTGAAGTAATAGGGGTTTAAAATTTCATCATCGCTGAGCTATGATGACAATTTTTCCCTCTGCGAAGGTTTTAGAAGCTGTGGAGGAAGAAGGAAGTGTGGTGCCTTTGTATCTGGTTACAGAAGGCCGTGCCAAGAAAAGTTATGCTGCAGCAGTTGCTGCGCTAGCTGGTATTCCCCAGATGGTTGTTGACAGGGCTAATCGTGTGAGTTATTATTTTTTTGTACCAAGAGATATTATATTAAAACTTTTGACAATATTTTTATTATAATATTTGATCGCTAATATACTCATGTGCTATTTATTCTATTATAAAATGCCGTAAGCCATTATCACTATTAACTAGGATTTGTATTACTTTGCATTAATTTGATTTTTTCCTATGAAAAATCTTTAGGTTTATAAATATATTAGAAAGGGCTGCCTCCCTCCTAAATGGTCCCTTATAGATGACAAAGAGGAAAGAAAACGCTGTGAGGCTGTTGTTGCTCTTCTGTTGTCTCATGACTTGGAAAACGACCCCTTAGGTGAACTGCTGTCGAACATTCGTAGATATGCACAGCCCCCAACTGAATCCACGACCTCATCTCCCGCTCCATCTACCATTGCAAATATAACCCCAGTACCCAAAACACCTGGTAGCAAATCTAGCACCTTTACTCAGAATACAACAAGAAGCACTACAGCTAGAGGCTCCAAAGCTCCTCAAAGTGCATTGCTTCAGTCTCGCACAGAGGGCATATCTCATACTACAGAAGAAGAAATCCCAGATATGTCTCAAGGTGAAAAAGAAGAAATAGTGACAGAATTAAGTTCCGACATGACATCACTGAAAATGTGTGTGGAAACTGTCTTTTCAACGGGAGATTCTGGTTCATCAGCAAGGTAACAGATCTTTTGAAAATACGTGAAACAGTTACTAATTAATGTCAAAACAGATTAGGTTAGCTTTGATAGGATGATCACTTTAGTTTAAAACTCAGTACTGCATTCAAATGGTAAAAGATAACATGTGGCAGCTTCGACAGCAATTAGTTTGTATACTTTTCTCTACGATTCTTTAATCTTTTTATCAACAATTAGACCAGTCTTCCTAAAGTCATGGAAAAAAATATTTTGTAGTTTTTATTGCCTTCAAGTTCAGACCTACATTCTGGTGGTCATTGACAAAAAATATTTCTGCGACCTTAGGAAACTTCATCTATTATATGTGTGTTGAGAAAATTAGATATAAAAGTTCCATAGAGAAGACTCTTTAATAACTATATGATATTGAAACAGTACTATATGTTCGATTACTTATGCAATAGAGGTAATTTTTTACTATACGTTGGGGTTCACATCAGATCACGAGTAAAAGGTAAGGACTTCACCAACTGAATCAACAGAAGTTACCTGAATAGTTACCTTGGTAGGCTATACTCCGTGTATACCAGGGATTTTTACCCTATCTATAAGTAAATACATCTCTCCATAGTTTATGTAATAACAAAACCCTTCTGGTACACCAATTTCTATGGTAACCTTGTCACCATTAACAAAATCAGTCTCCATCTGTGGCCAAATGAATTCACCTCTAAATTATGTAACAATAAAGCCCTTATGGTACACCAACTTCCATACAACTTCAGTCCACATCAGCAAAGTTAATTATTGTCTGTAGCTTATATAATCACAAATCTCCACTGGTACATCAGTCTCCATGGTTTCCCTGTCCTCACCAGCAAAGTCAATTTTCACATGTAACCAATGCATCTCCCTATATGTATAAAAACTAAATCTTCCAGATCCATCATCCTCCATGCCACCATAGTATTTACTACCATGAATTCTGCCTATAGTCAAAGGCATCTGCAAAAATCTGCCGAAGCAGCTTATCACTTCTTTATTCAGGTCAGATCAAATTCAATACGTTAGATCATAGGAAAATAACATTGACTGATAATAGGGTAAATGGCCTTGGAAGACGATAAACATCAACTGTCTTAGGAAACATCTCATGTATGAAAACAGTTATATTCACAAAATACCTTTGCTGTAAGCCCCCAACATTTTTATTGTTCACATCTAATAATTATCTGGGATGTTCACATCAATTAATTCTCGAGAAATACCTACCCAAATGAATGATTAAAGACTACTTTAAAGTCCAGTTTGTGAAAGGCCATCCATCAATTTCTCTGTTCAGTCCCCAAAGTGCAGATAAAGGCCTTACTGAATTACAATCTATATCATGCCAGATAACCCCCAGGTTTTTAGTGAGATTCTTGTGACCAAGTAATCCTTGGGTGTTTGGAGATATGTAGTTTTTATAATTTAATCTTACTCATATTCTTCAGAAAAGAAACATCTTCACTAGTTCAGTTTAACAGGAAACTGGATTTCTTGTCCTCTATTAAAGGTCAGCCAAAATTTATTTGCTTCCTTTAAAAGAACAAAATCTGGAGATGTTAAGCTTCATCCAGTTTGTGTCATTGGTCAACCCAGTTCTGAAGACCATGTTGAAAGACCTCAGCTGGGTGTGGAGGAGAGTGACTCGGAGATGTTGAAACAAGTGATCTCAATTACCCAGTCACTGCATAAGAATACTTAGTTCTTGGACCTCACCAATGGCCCTTTCCATGTCAGTCCCATTGGGCCTTCCCCCAGTATCCACGATCCTTCATACGGACGCAGCCAAGTCGGGCTAGGGAGGTCCATTAGTTGCCTGGTCACTGCAAAGGGATCCTCAGTCCTTGGACCTCACCAATGTCCCTCTCTGTATTAGCCCAATTGGTCCCTTCCTCAGTAGCCATGATCCTTCATCTAGACTTATCCAAGTCGTGCTTGGGAGATCACTCTGAAGAGACTTGTATGTTTGGGTAATGGTCTCCACAATTTCACATAAATGGTTGGAACTGATGGCAGTGTTCATTGCGTTGAAGAAGCTAAATTTGTGAAGGAACTCTCATATTAAAATTTCCATAGACAACTAGCCAGTGGTCTGTTGTCTCTGGAGGGGAAGATACTGTTCGAGAACTCTGTCTGCAGTGATTCTCCCAATTATGAAGCTCCTATGGAAAGAGGATCTATTTGTCTCTCCAATCCACCTTTCGGGCTTCCTCAACATGGTAGTGGACTCCCTGTCCAGACAGACGACCCCGGGCATGGATGGACATTGGATCAGAGCTCGTTCTAGGATATCCTTGAGATTATACTGTATCTCCAAGTGAACTTGCTCACAACAAAAGAGAATCCCAAACTTCTGCTTTAAGTAGCTGTGAATGTGGTCCCCAGGCAGTGACAAGTGATGCCCCTAAACTTGGTCTTTGATATATCTGTTTCTTCCAACAAGCATGATTTCAAATGTTTTGAAGAGCTTTCCAGAATTTTGGAGGACAGTAGTGATGGTAGCACCACATTGCCCCAACAGCCCCTGGTTTTCACTACTTCTGTGTCTAAGACCAAAGTCACACCCTCTTTGATCAACACGTCTATATCAGAGAGTAGTGAATCTGAATATCTCTGCTTCCTCCTTTCTGAGCAAGGACCTATAATTTTAGACTTTCTCGTATTTACAGAGAAGAATTTTCAACATGCAATGTGACATATCTAATGGCATGTAAGAGGCCTTCCTGCACCAGGCAATACCAATCAGTATGGAAAGCATGAAACACCTTCCTTAAGGGCAGGTCCCCATTCCAGATAACACTGAACTTCTTGGCTTCCTTTCTAGTCCACCTTTTTGAAGAAAGAAAATTTAAGCCGTCAACAATATCCTACAAATCTTCATTGACAGAACTTTCAAGCGGGCATTTAACTTGGATTTAGAATCGGATATGTTACACAAGTTTACACAATTTTTTACCTTGGAACTATCATCCATGCCAATTCCCTCAGTTTCCTGGTCTCTTGATAGTGCTTGAATCGTTGAATAAGTTAGCTCATTTTATTGTTTCCCTCAAAGAGTTAGTCCAAGGCTATTTTTGTAATATCTTTAGCATCTTGAGTAAGGATCAGCAAACTTGGAGCATTACATAGAGAACAGGAGTTCCTCATCATCATTCCTGGCCACATCTTGATTCTGACTCCTGGCTTCCTATTTTTAACCAAAAATGAAAAGCCTCTTCTGAGGAGGGATCCTCTTTATATTACGGCAGCCTCTGTCCAGTAGCTACCCTGGATGCATACCTACAGAGATCCACGGCTGCAGAAGGTAGTCTGTTTCTAAATTCTCAGACCAATATGCACCTCTCTACAGGAGCTATCTGTATTCTAATGACCTCTCTCATCAAAAGGCAGACCCTTCTCCATCACTAAAACCCACTGTGAAAAAGATTGCCTCCTCATTTTGCATTTATTGCTAGTTTTATAGGTTGGTCTTGACATAAGACACTACCTGAAACTAATCCAAGCAGTACAACATGTGTGCTTGATTTTCAGCTCATCCGTAACACCTAGAATAGGTAATCCAAAAGAAAAGGAAACCTCTTCCCATGGCTGACCCCTCAACAAACTGACCATAACAGGAATATAGCTCCCTCAACCAGGGATCTTCTTCTATGAGGTGAGTTTCAACTTATTATTTTATGCTCACCAGGTACACACAAACTAATAGTTTGCCTGGCTGGAGATGAGTAACTATAAGAGGTACACAAGCCTATTCTAGTGTGTCTGGTATTAGTTCTTGGAGATTACACAGTATATTAGCCCCTAAAAAAGGGATTTTGACGCAGTAAAAAACTAATTTTGGGGAGCCTTGTGGTCTCAAACACCTCCCTCCTCTCTAAGCTCATGTAGGAAAGGATGGCATATGAGCCTTACTCCGACTATAGAAGATGATAGTCAAGCGTATACAACAATCAGGTGGCCTCGGCTCTGGTGCTACTATTAGGTCTCGGTGATGTGTCGTCATGTGTACAACATTTGTCAGCATAAGAGGTGCTGTGACGGATTTAAATGGGCCTGAATCTGTTGGTGTGCACGTTGACACATTGGACCTGGAGTGGGGAGGACAATATTTCTTTGATATTTTTTGTAGTATTGGATTCTCTGTTTTAGCCCTTTACAGGAAAGTTCTTAGACCACACAGCAAATCCAGATTTTTTTTTCTATGTCAAGACCCTTTAATTATTTCTCTGTTAGCCTAAATATTTACTAGCTCCTGAAATTATTAATACGATTCTTTTTGAAAAGCAGAGCATTCTTAAACACAGCTTCTTAAGTTTCTTTGGAGATTTACTGTCACTAAGGATACTGTATTTGTTTATAACACCAAATCTTTTAATCATAATGAAACTACAGGCGTTGGTTTATTGACAATTCATCAGACAATTGATATTGCCTCGAATGTTATTATGCAATTTGAAATATTTAGATACCATGTCTTCCATGCTTATAGTGCAGCAGTATTCCCTCATTTATTGACAAAACAATATACTGTACATGTACTGTAGCTTAACTCTTCAATTATTAGAATTCTAGAATATTAATTTTTCACACGTTTTTTTCTTAAAATTATTACTCTATCTTTTACAGAAATATATCTTCATCAAGAGAAAAGATTAAACAGCCCTCTCTCATTTCAAACCCCATATCTACTGAATCATCATCATCAGTTTGCTCAAATGTCGAAAAACACCTAACTACTGAAACTGACCAGAAAACTAAACCATTTCAAGAATCTAGCTTAGAAAATATAAAAAAGCTTGCAGTTGATTTTCAACATTCCCCACCACATGAAACCCAATCTTTTACAACTCTTACTTCATCCAACTCAGACCGGAAAAGAAAACTTTCATTTACTGCAGTATCACTTCACGCACCACTTGAAACCTCAAAGAGCATTTCTGATGTTATCCATAGACCTCAGAAATGTTTAAGAGAGGGTTCAACATCCTTTTTTAATGCAGAAGAAACATTTGAAAAGGCAGAACCAGCAAGGCGTAGGACTTCAGGGAAGCTGTCAATGGATTTCCATAAACAAGAAATGATTAAGATAACTTTCCAGGATCAAGAGTCCCTTTCCGGGACATCCTGCAGCCAAGAGAGTTTACTTTTACAGGCATCATGGGAGCGAAAATCAGCAGGTGGTCAACAATCTACACAACATTTTCAGAATTTATCATCTCACAATTTTGAAAAGGAGAATAAATCTCCATTCAGCTTCCAAGGCTTCTCTTCTGACACAAATCAAAACGCTAATTTGGATACAACATCCAGCTTAGAGAAAGGGAAATCTCCACATCTGTTCTTGAAAGGAATCTTAAGGGAATCTTCGCACAGCAATGCAAATCAATCAAAAAAGACAATGCAAACAAAGCATCAAATTTCCGAAAAACCACAAATCAAAATCAATAGAGAAGCTACCAAGACCTTTTCCCAATTTAAACAGACTCCATCCAGCATGAACTGTAGCATAGAGAGTTTACCTTTCCAGAAAAATAGGATGGCAGTGTTTGGTCAACAAGATACACAAGGTTTCCATATTTCACTATCGACAAGCCTAACTAACGAAACAAAATCAGCATCTGATTTCCTACTTCCTACTTCAAGCATAGATCAGACAGCTGAAATCTCATCCTCACCCAGCGTGGCTATCTCTAAGAAATTGCAAAAGACACAATACCAGTTGACTTCTGAAGATCAGGATCAAGAGTCTGATTCCGGAATGTCCTATAGTCAAGAGAGCCTTCCTTTACAGAGGGACTGGATGGCAAAATTAGGAGATGACGAGGACAACACTCAAGGTTTCCCCACCACAAATCTAGAGAAACAGTAATTTTTTTTTCTAAATTTCAGAAAGCTATACAAAAGGGAGGTAAGGTTTTAAATACAGCAATGGACATTTAAGAATTTTCCTGACTGGGATTGAGTTTGACAAAAAATCATTGTATTTTGACTGAATATCATACAAAAGCAGGCTATAGATGGCCTACTATGTATAGAATGTATAAATATTTTTGTATAGGCCACAGTATAAAGATGTATATGTTAATTAATGAAAATATTAAATGCACAGTTGATTTATACCATATACCGTACAGTATACTTAAATCATGCCGTATATGTATACAGTATTGTATTTAATTGTAGTAATCAGGCCGCCAAAGTAGAGATAGATATGGAGCTAGCCACCCCAAACACACGCATACAATGAAACAAAACATTGTATGAAACTTACTATCCATTTTTCTCAATTCTTAATAATCCAAATACTGTATATGAAAACCTAATGACAATTATAACTTTATACTCCTATAGATTTGATCAGATATCAAAATGTGTAAAAAGTAGTCATTTTTATTATTAATCCTATATAGTATTAGTATTAGGCAAGCAATGATGAAAGAAGAACAACTTTAGTTTCATTTTGATTTTTGCCACTATAGTGAAATCTACAAAGAAACTGTTGCATTGAGATATTTCATTACATTATTTTCTTTAAAAAAAAATAATGTTTGGCATGCTATACCTACCAAACTTCACCCAATACTAGTTATGTTTAACAGACAATAATGCTCCCTATAGTCAAAGCAATACAGTCTGTCCGTTGAGTATTCTGAGTCTTTAATTCGATGAAATTGCAGTTAAATTGCATGATAGTCAATTTTTAATGTACGTACCCAATTTTGTGCCCAAAAATTAAACTTTTTCACTTCCTGGAACAGCATTTTTGGTGAGATGCAAAATCAGTCTTCATGAAGTACCTGCGCTCATAACATTCAAAAGGCTCACACACCTTCAGCCTTTTAGAGAGGGTTCGCTGTCTCCAACAAAGAAAGTCTCAGCTCCTTCACAATGGTTTCTGAGACATTCTTTCAGACAGCTCGCAAAATTATGTACGGCTAATTCTGCAAGCTTTGTATGGGGATTCCCAGATTGACAATCAAATATTTAGGAATAATGTGGTATTTTTTTTTAATTTGGGTCTCCAGATGGTATTTCTGGGTTCAAATGAATACCCCTCAGAGGCTGACTAACAGTGCCAAAAATACACTATTTTAAGAATGTAGAATCCTATATGTGGGGTAAGTGAATTGATATAAATATATGTATATTCTGAATACATTTATATTTGTGCAATGATAAAACCTCTGACCCAGAATACACGATACATTTCTAAATGTGTAGTATTCAAAAGGACATGAATGTGATATTTCCTTGGCTGAAAAAACCTAGAATCTGTATGATTTTAGCATGGATTTATTTTTTGTATAATATTCTTTAATTGTCATTCTCTTATAATCTGTAATCAATTTTTTTCTATCTATCCCTTTATTTTATTTGTGTTTTTGTTAAACAGTGCAGGGACTGGCCTTTGCTTTCATGGGTTGGCAAAAAAAATAATTCATATTTAGGGTTGCTGTGGTCATTAGGAAAATCAAAATTAGATGCGAGTCCACCTTTATCAGCTTATTCTTGAAGAAATTAATACCTGTCTGTGTTATGTTTTGTAAATTGTAGGAAATAAATTTTATAAAATGAATTATCATCTTAATAAATATTATGTAATCCTTTAAAGTTATATACTGCTCTTTAAAGTTATATATTGCTCTTTAAATTTGAAGGACGATGGAATGACCCTTTTAATTCACAGTTAAAGATAAGAGGGAAATGCTTGGGTGATCTGGAAGGCAATGACAGATTTACCATCTGAAACAGAAAGCAAAGTTCATGGCAAACTGGGGTGAGATAGATTGATAATTTCAGTTATGGTGTGTAATGAAGTGGTCTAAATGTTAAATTTTAGTATTGCTACTTGGGATGTCTGAATGTGCGTGGATGTAGTAAGATAGAAAGTATATGTGAGATTGGAAGTATGTTTAGTAATAGAAGGATGGATATATTGGTCTTGTGTGGGACAAAGATAATAGGAAAAGGTGAAGTGAATGGTTGAGTGTTTGGGATTGAAAGGGGAAGAGCAAGAGAGGGTGTGGTTTTATTGCTGAGTAAATGGATGACAGGTAAAGTAGTGGAAGGGAAGGAGATATCATCTAGGTTAATGTGTGTAAGGGTTAGTTTGGGTAAGGAATGTTGGGCTTTGTTAGTGTGTCTGGGCCAGGTTGTGAGAAGAGTGAAAAGTGGAATGAATTAACTAGGTGTGTAGAAGGAATTATGTAGTTGTGATGGGTGACTTGAATGTTGGAAAGGTAGAAGGTGTCATTGGGAAGTGAAAGTGAGACTGGTAGATGTGTGTTAAGTGAGCTGGTAATAAGTTGTAGTTTTTTTTTTTTTAAAGAAAGATAATAACAAGTATACATGGGTAAGAGTGGTAGGAAGGGCATTAATGGATTATATGTTGATAAATAGAAAGACGTTTGGAAAATTGAAAGATGTGCCCGTGTTTAGGGGTATGGCTAACGGTATGTCTGATAATTTTTTGGTTGAGGGAAAATTAGTTGTAGTAAAATAGTGGGGGTATGTAAAAGGGAGGTAGTGAAGGTTGAGAAGTTAAAAAGAGGTGAAAATTGAATATTAAGTAAGATTGGAAGTGGCATATGATAAAGTGAAAGCGAGAAAAAATGGTCATTTAGAGGAGTGGAAGTAAGTAAAAGAAAATTTTGTTGGGATTGCAAGTGATGTATGAGGTAAGAGGATTGTTGGAGACAGCATGAGGAAGTGTAGTGAATGGTGGAATGAAGAAGTGAAGATAAAAGTGCAAGAGAAAAAAGAGAGCATTCGAAGAATGGCTGCTGACTAATAGCGTAGAGAATTATGAAAGATGTAGAGAGAAATATGTGGAAATAAAACTTAAGGTAGCTGAAGCAAAGAGGGCAGCTGACTGGAGGTCGAGTCAGGGATTGGGTCGTTCATATGAAGACAATAAAAAGAAGTGAAGAGATTAAGGAAGGGTGGTTCTAGAATTAAAGAGACAGTGAAAGATGAAAATGGAAGGTTGTTGAAAGGAGAGGAGACAAGAAAATGCGGGAAGAATGTTTTGAATGATTACTGAATGCTGAGGATAATAGGGAGGCAGATATAATTGCTGTTGCAGGTGTTGAGGTGCCAGTGATGGGAGAGAGATTACAAGAGAGGAAGTGAAGAGAGCACTAGACGAAACGAGAGTAGGAAAAGCACTTAGTATGGAGGGTGTGAGGACTAAGATGTTAGAGGAAGTGTGTGTGACTGTACTTGAATGGTTGGTGAAATTGTTTAATGTGTTTTATGTTGTAAATGGTGCCAGTGAATTGGGTGTGTGTGTGTGTGTGTATTGTACCATTATATAAAGGTAAGGGAGGTGTGCATGAGTGTTGTAATACAAGGGAAGTTAGTTTGTTGAGAATGGTTGGAAAAGTGTATAGTAAAGTACTAATTAATAAGATTAAGGATAAAACAGAGTATGCAATCTTAGAAGTACAGGGGGGTTTTAGAATATTATTATCATTATTATTATTATTGTTATTATTATTATTATTATTACTGGCCAAACTACAACCCTAGTTGGAAAAAAAAAAGATGCTATAAGCCCAAGGGATGGAACAGGGAAAAATAGCCCAGTGAGGAAAAAAATAGCCCAGTGAGGAAATGAAATAAGGAAATAAATAAATGATGAAAAAAAAAACAACAAATTACTTTAAAACAGTAACAAAATCAAAACAGATATAGCATACATAAACTATAAAAAGACTTATGTAAGCCTGTTCAACAAAAACATTTGCTGCAAGTTTGAACTTCTGAAGTTCTACTGATTCAACTACCCGATTAGGAAGATCATTCCTCAACTTGGTCACAGCTGGACTAAAACTTCTAGAATACTGTGTAGTATTGAACCTCATGGTGGAGAAGACCTGACTATTAGAATAAACTGCATGCTTAGTATTACGAACATGATGGAACTGTCCGGGAAGATCTGAATTTAAAGGATGGTCAGAATTATGAAAAATCTTACGCAACATGCATAATGAACTAATTGAACGACGGTGCCAGAGATTAATATCTAGATCAGGAATAAGAAATTCAATAGATCGTAAGTTTCTGTCCAACAAATTAAGATGAGGATCAGCAGCTGAAGACCAGACAGGAGAACAATACTCGAAACAAGGTAGAATGAAAGAATTAAAACACTTCTTCAGAATACATTGATCACCGAAAATCTTAAGACTTTCTTAATAACCCAATTTTTTTTTGTGCAATTGAAGAAGACACAGACCTAATATGTTTCTCGAAAGTGTATTTGCTGTTGAGAATCACACCTAAAATTTTAAGTCATACAAAGTTAAAAAAAAAAAAAAAAACATCAATGCTGTGATCCGGATGTTGAGGAGCCACTGTCCTTGACCTACTTACAATCATACTTTGAGTTTTGTTAGGATTCAACTTCTTGTCCCATAATTTGCACCATGCACTAATTTTAGCTAGATCTCTATTAAAGGATTCAGCAACCCCAGATCTACATTCAGAAGATGGAATTGATGTAAAGAGAGTAACATCTGCCTATGCAACAAGCTTGTTTTATAGGCCAAACCACATGTTATGTATATATAGCATGAAAAGTAATGGGCCAAGAACACTACCCTGTGGAACACCAGATATCACATTCCTTTACTCACTGTGGTGAAAGACTGGAGAATTTACAACCACATATGATAACTTTCTTTAAACTGTAAACCCTCGTGCACCAGCTTTGCACGAGGCCAAGTTACAGAACTGAGAAACAAACTTACTTAAGAGACATCTGCCGTTTACCTTTGATTCAAACTATATTTCCTGCACCGATTCTTTTGGGGGTGATGCCACACGGGTTCACAAAGACTCAATTAAAAAGTTTGACATATATTTAATATTTAAAGTACACAAACAAAAATCACCAGAGTTACGTTAAAGAGCGAACATCAACATTACCACAAATGAACAAAATTTACATTACTTGATAAAAATTAAACAAATATCAAACGGGGTTACAGAGTATTCTTATAAGAACATTGCTGCAACAATGCGATGGTTCACGAGGTGATGATGGTGGTCGGATTCAGGAGAATATCTTCTAAGTACTTGTCTTTTGGAGTCCGCTGGTAGAAGCCCGTCCGCGACACATTTCCACCCTGGAAGAGAACTCGGGAGGAGTACAATGTGTCACATTTACAAATTTGCAAGGGTTACGTAACAAACATCAAGTGATTTAATTGTAACCCAACATACAATGAAAAGGGGTTTCGTCCAGAAGGCAAGTTTAAATTACTGGCATGTGCCCTTACAATAATCAAACAATATATATAATCTCCACAGGAAGAAGTTTGACAACAATGGGATGATACGTTATCTTATCTGATCTAGATGGATAAAATTTGCAAGAAAGGTAGCTTATTACTTTAAATATTATTATACTAATTCATACAAACTCATTGATATAGTTAATATGATAAAACTACTTCTGTGGAGCAAAATAATCACATTTAAACATATATTCAAAGAAACTGGGAAATACCTTAGAAACAAATACTCGTAAAACTAAGAATATTTTTATTCAAGGGGAATAAATGTCAATTTTTGACACTCACTATGGTGCCCATCAACTCTTTGCGATCTATTACTTAAAAAATTCAATAATGATGCTAAGAATCGACTCACCCACTACCAATTATTTGAGTTTGAAAACAAGGATCTCATGATTAACAGGGTCAAAGGCAGCACTAAAATCAAGGCCAATCATACGAGCTTCCTGACCATAATCAAGGGATTTCTGTACAGCATTGGAGATTTTAAGAAGGGCATCACATGCTCCAAGGCCTTTACGAAAACCAAATTGCAAAATAAGGAACAGATGTTTACCTTCAGCAAACCTATTAAGATGTTTTGCCAGAAGACGTTCAAAAACTTTAGATAATATGGGAGGTATGGAAATTGGGCGGTAATAAGTTAGACTTGAGCTACCACAAACACATTTACTTAGTGGAGTAACATTACCAATTCTCCAACAAGTGCTAAAAGCTTCTCTTCTTGCTAACTTGTGCAAAATAACAGATAACTTTGGAGCTAAGAAATCTGGTCTTTATCAAAAATTAAAGGGAAAATACCATGTGGGTCTACACCTCCATTAACATCGGAGGAGAAGCAGCAGCAGCAAAAATGATAAATATCCTAAAGTATAAAAAAGTATACAATCTAAATAAAAAAAAAAATAAGCAGCAGCAGCAAAAAAGATCAAAATCCCCCCCAAAATTAAAAAACTATAAAATCCAAAAATCTATGAAAATTAAAAAAGATATAATAATAGAAAAAATATGAAAAATAAAAATCCGCCCCCGCACCCGCAAAAAAAAGAAAAGAAGCACCAGAGCAAGCGAAGGAGGAGAGGGAGGAAGAGAAGCAAAAGCAGCAAAAAGATAAAAAAAAAAAATAAAGCACCAGCAGCACGAGGAGGAGGAAAAGCAAGAAGAGAGACAACAGCAGCAAAAATGATAAAAATACCCCACCCCCCTCCCAAAAAATAAACACTATAAAATCCAAACAAAAAAGAAGCACCAACAGCAAGAAGAGGAGGAGAAGCATTAAGCGAAGCAGCAGCTACAAAAAAAGAGATGAAAAAAAACTAAAAAAAAAAAAAAAAAAAAAAGCACCAGCAGCACGAGAAGGAGGAAAAGCAAGAAGAGAGACAGACAGCAGCAGCAAAAAAGATAAAAAGTCCCCCATCCCCTCCCAAAAAATAAACGCTATAAAATCCAAAAAGAAAAAAAAAAAAGCACTAGCAGCAAGAGGAGGAGGAGAAGCATTAAGCGAAGCAGCAGCTGCAAAAAAAAGAAAAAAGAAAATATGAAAAATAAATAAAAATATAAGCACCAGCAGCAAGAGGAGAAGGCGAAGCTGGAAGAGGAGCAGCAGCAAAATAGATAAGTATAAAAAACAATAAATAAATAAAAAAAAATAGAATTAAAAAAACAATAGAAAAACTAAAAAGTAAAAAAAAAGTAGCACAGCCTCAAAAGGTTGAAAATACAGAAAAATAAAGAAAACATTACAATCCCAAAAAATATAAAAACAAAAAATGAAAAAATATAAAAGCTACAAAAGAATGAAGCAGCAACAATAAGAGAAGGAGGAGGAGAAGCAGCAGCAGCAAAAAAAAAAAAAAAAAAAAAAAAAAAGATAGAGATAAAAAACTATAAAATCCCCCCAAATATAAAAACTAATAAATAAAATCAAATATAAAAACCAAAAAAAGTCCCCCCCCCCCAGAAAAGGAAAAGCAGCAGCAGCAAGAGAAGAAGTTCAAGGAGGAGAAACTGCAACAGCAATAAAGATAAGAAAAAGCATAGAATAAAAGAAAAAAATATAAAAAAAAATAAAAAATATAAAAAGCAGCAGCAACAAGAGGACAAGGAGAAAAAGAAAATATGCATAAATATAGATATAAAGATTATAGGCGAAAATTGAGAGATTTATGTGTCCCGGATTGCTTCTTTTGAAATCTGGCAACTCTGATGAAGAAAAATTGGAATTGTTTAGTATCATACTATTATCTTAGTGTTGTCAAGTCACTAAAATGTATAAGGACAAGGAGAATCTCTAAAGAAGAGGCCAGAGTATTCGGTGTATGTGTAGGCAAAAGGAAAGCGAACTGTGACCAGAGAAAAAGATCCAATATAGTATTGCCTGGCCGGTCAAAGTACCTCATAACTCTCTTAATATTAATAACCAAGTGTTAATAACCATTGGCACCTTAGCTAAATATTGCCTCTAGGGCTTTTTGGCCAATAACTGAAAACTGCTTGGCTTGTTGCAAACTCTAGTCATATCGTTAGAAATTGGTTGTCTCTAAACACAAAAAAGTATTTGTTAGTTACTTGACAAAGTAAGTATTTAATTAACAGTTCAGTTATATGTGACTTATATCCAAAGGTTATCATGAGCGCCAAGAAAATAATTAGATCCTGATAGTGCTCAAGAACCTTAGTCTACCGCCTATGTAAGGCAAAGAATTTGCGGTATCTATATATCAAGATTAACACTGTAATCTCATGATCAACAACGAACACATATAAATCTGCGTAGACCAACATCACCTAAAAAAAGGTTAGTTTATATCAATAATGTTCAGAGAATCTTTGATAGCGCTAATCTTGTTACTTTTTGTAGGATGGAGGTATCTTTGTTCTACCTAATTGGACAATGGTTTAGTAGTTAAATTGGTAATGTTTTACTGTATTACAGATTCTGCTTTCGTACAGTAAATATGTGTTTTCCTGTAGTAAATAACGTGAATTGACCGAATTTGACCTTCATTTCGACCGCATAATTAAAAGAACAGCTAATTCGACTAACTGTAAGTAGTCGGACTGGTTGCTGTTATTCCGGATGAAATGAAGGTGAAATCCGGTTAAATCGCGTTATTTTCTACAGGAAAACATATAATTTCTGTTAAAATTTTGGTTTTAGAGGGTAGGATATTAGAAGATTAAAAGAAGGATAACTCCGCTGCATTTATTTTACCCACAATGCACTTTTGGAAACAGCCAACCCATCCCATGTAAACCCATCCCATGTAAACATTCATACTTAGTGCCACCGTTGTTTCTTTTATTAGTGTTTAACAACTATTTTAGGTTATTTCCATGTCATTTCTTGAACTATTATCGTTCATGCAGTGTATGGTTGTAATAGCAATGGCTATACACAAATGTAAGATATACAGAGTTTCTGTGACAAATTAAGACTTAATCTAGATATGTGTATGGCGTCACTTGATGTGTGGTTGAAGAATATGAAAACTTTATTTTGATTTTAACTATATACAAATAGTGTAATTTTCAAAGAGACGAGGCTAATACACAAGATAATTTAAAAACGCGATGACATATCGTAGTGATTTAATGCCATGACGTGAAAAGGCATTTTGAAAACGTCTGTAGCCTAGCATCGTATAGACCTAATCTAACCTAACCGTAGGGAAATTTTATTATAAGATTGTCCCAAGTTGACTTAAATGAATTATATTGGATGTTTTATGAAGTCGACATGGGTCTGTCCCTACGTTCTACATAATACCAGGTTAGTAGCTATAGTCAATTCTTTTTAGTGAGGCAGATTTGCACCGACAGGCAGGGGTGCCCTTTTAGCTCAGAAAAGTTTCCTGGTCGCTGATTGGTTGGACAAGATAATTCTAACCAATCAGATAGCAGGAAACTTTTTCTAGCTAAAAGGGCACCGCTGCGAGTCAGTGCAAATGCGCCTCATTAAAAAAGAATAAGTATAGTGGTGAATTTTTCAACAATCATGTACGTATGGTTAGAATTTTACAATTTCTTATACATTATCAGTTAAGGAAAGATGT
>NC_090726.1:135642528-135650028 GCF_036898095.1 Palaemon carinicauda | reverse complement strand
TTTTTTTATTTCCTTTTCATCTCAATTCATAATTCATCAGTACTTCATAAATGTATTATGATAATTCATGACTTATATTTGAGTCAGAAGAATAAGGGAAGAAATTTGAAACCTACTTCAGTTTTCTGGGCATTGAACTTACGGGTTTTTCCGCCGCGCCAGAGGTTGCCCTTCGTACTGAAATTGCTTTCGGCCAACTTCCCTCACTACAGCTAGCCTATTAAGATCCGTCATGAATTGTATTTAAGTTGGATTACTTAGAGAAGCAATTTGAAACCTACTTCAGTTTTCTGGGCATTGAACTTACGGGTTTTTCCGCCGCGCCAGAGGTTGCCCTTCCTACTAAAATAGCTTTCAGCCAACTTCCCTCACTACAGCTAGCCTATTAAGATCAGTCATGACTTGTATTTGAGTTGGATTACTTAGAGAAGCAATTTGAAACCTACTTCAGTTTTCTGTGCATTGAACTTACGGGTTTTTCCGCCACGCCAGAGGTTGCCCTTCCTACTGAAATAGCTTTCGGCCAACTTCCCTCACTACAGCTAGCGTATTAAGATCAGTCATGACTTGTATTTGAGTTGGATTACTTAGAGAAGCAATTTGAAACCTACTTCAGTTTTCTGGGCATTGAACTTACGGGTTTTTCCGCCGCGCCAGAGGTTGCCCTTCTTACTAAAATAGCTTTCAGCCAACTTCCCTCACTACAGCTAGCCTATTAAGATCAGTCATGACTTGTATTTGAGTTGGATTACTTAGAGAAGCAATTTGAAACCTACTTCAGTTTTCTGGGCATTGAACTTACGGGTTTTTCCGCCGCGCCAGAGGTTGCCCTTCGTACTGAAATAGCTTTTGGCCAACTTCCCTCACTACAGCTAGCCTATTAAGATCAGTCATGACTTGTATTTGAGTTGGATTACTTAGAGAAGCAATTTGAAACCTACTTCAGTTTTCTGGGCATTGAACTTACGGGTTTTTCCGCCGCGCCAGAGGTTGCCCTTCGTACTAAAATAGCTTTTGGCCAACTTTCCTCACTACAGCTAGCCTATTAAGATCAGTCATGACTTGTATTTGAGTTGGATTACTTAGAGAAGCAATTTGAAACCTACTTCAGTTTTCTGGGCATTGAACTTACGGGTTTTTCCGCCGCGCCAGAGGTTGCCCTTCCTACTAAAATAGCTTTCAGCCAACATCCCTCACTACAGGTAGCCTATTAAGATCAGTCATGACTTGTATTTGAGTTGGATTACTTAGAGAAACAATTTGAAACCTACTTCAGTTTTCTGGGCATTGAACTTACGGGTTTTTCCGCCGCGCCAGAGGTTGCCCTTCCTACTGAAATAGCTTTCGGCCAACTTCCCTCACTACAGCTAGCCTATTAAGATCAGTCATGAATTGTATTTGAGTTGGATTACATAGAGAAGCAATTTGAAACCTACTTCAGTTTTCTGGGCATTGAACTTACGGGTTTTTCCGCCGCGCCAGAGGTTGCCCTTTGTACTGATATAGCTTTCGACCAACTTCCCTCACTACAGCTAGCCTATTAAGATCAGTCATGACTTGTATTTGAGTTGGATTACATAGAGAAGCAATTTGAAACCTACTTCAGTTTTCTGGGCATTGAACTTACGGGTTTTTCCGCCGCGCCAGAGGTTGCCCTTTGTACTGAAATAGCTTTTGGCCAGGTTCCCTCACTACAGCTAGCCTATTAAGATCAGTCATGACTTGTATTTGAGTTGAATTACTTAGAGAAGAAATTTGAAACCTACTTCAGTTTTCTGGGCATTGAACTTACGGGTTTTTCCACCGCGCCAGAGGTTGCCCTTTGTACTGAAATAGCTTTCGGCCAACTTCCCTCACTACAGCTAGCCTATTAAGATAAGTCATGACTTGTATTTGAGTTGGATTACTTAGAGAAGCAATTTGAAACCTACTTCAGTTTTCTGGGCATTGAACTTACGGGTTTTTCCGCCGCGCCAGAGGTTGCCCTTCCTACTGAAATAGCTTTCAGCCAACTTCCCTCACTACAGCTAGCCTATTAAGATCAGTCATGACTTGTTTTTGAGTTGGATTACTTAGAGAAGCAATTTGAAACCTACTTCAGTTTTCTGGGCATTGAACTTACGGGTTTTTCCGCCACGCCAGAGGTTGCCCTTCGTACTGAAATAGCTTTCGACCAACTTACCTCACTACAGCTAGCCTATTAAGATCAGTCATGACTTGTATTTGAGTTGGATTACTTAGAGAAGCAATTTGAAACCTACTTCAGTTTTCTGGGCATTGAACTTACGGGTTTTTCCGCCGCGCCAGAGGTTGCCCTTCGTACTGAAATAGCTTTGAACCAACTTCCCTCACTACATCTAGCCTATTAAGATCAATCATGACTTGTATTTGAGTTGGATTATTTAGAGAAGCAATTTGAAACCTACTTTAGTTTTCTGGGCATTGAACTTACGGGTTTTTCCGCCGCGCCAGAGGTTGCCCTTCTTACTGAAATAGCTTTCGGCCAAGTTCCCTCACTACAGCTAGCCTATTAGTAGTCGGTCGTGACTGATGATATTTGAAATTCAGTGGTGAAGCCAAGGGCCATTGTTTTGCCAGGCGGTGAAGCCAAGCATCATATTTAGGCCGGGCGGTGAAGCCAAGCGTCATTATTGTGCCGGGCGGTAAAGCCAAGCGGGCCAGGCGGTGAAGCCAAGCGCCATTGTAAGCCGGGCGGTGAAGCCAAGCGGGCCAGGCAGTGAAGCCAAGCGCCATTGTAAGCCGGGCGGTGAAGCCTAGCGTCATTTTTGGACCGGGCAATGAAGCCAAGCGCCATTATTGTGCCGGGCGGTAAAGCCAAGCGGGCCAGGTGGTGAAGCCAAGCGCCATTGTAGGCCTGGCGGTGAAGCCAAGCGGGCCAGGCGGTGAAGCCAAGCGCCATTGTAAGCCGGGCGGTGAAGCCAAGCACCATTGTTGAACCGTGCGATGAAGCCAAGCGCCATTGTAAGCCGGGCGGTGAAGCCGGGCGGTGAAGCCAAGCAGGCCAGGCGGTGAAGCCAAGCGCCATTGTAAGCCAGGCGATGAAGCCAAGCACCATTGTTGGGCCGGGGGATGAAACCAAGCGCCATTGTAAGCCGGGCGATGAAGCCAAGCGCCATTGTAAGCCGGGCGGTGAAGCCAAGCGCCATTTTTGGGCCGGGCGATGAAGCCAAGCGCCATTGTTGGGCCAGGCGATGAAGCCAAGCGCCATTGTAAGCCGTGCGGTGAAGCCAAGCGCCATTTTAAGCCGGGCGGTAAAGCCAGGCGGGCCAGGCGGTCAAGCCAAGCGCCATTATAAGCCGGATGGTGAAGCCAAGCGCCATTGTAAGCCGGGCAGTGAAGCCAAGCGGGCAAGGCGGTGAAGCCAAGCGGGCCAGGCGGTGAAGCCAAGCGGGCCAGGCCGTGAAGCCAAGCGCCATTGTAAGCCGGGCGGTGAAGCCAAGCGCCATTGTTGGGCCGGGCGATGAAGCCAAGCGCCATTGTAAGCCGGGCGGTGAAGCCAAGCGCCATTGTAAGCCGGGCGGTGAAGCCAAGCGGGCCAGGCGGTGAAGCCAAGCGCCATTGTAAGCCAGGGGGTGAAGCCAAGCACCATTGTTGGTCCGGGCGATGAAGCCAAGCGCCATTGTAAGCCGGGCGGTGAAGCCAAGCGCCATTGTAAGCCAGGAGGTGAAGCCAAGCGGGCCAGGCGGTGAAGCCAAGCGCCATTGTAAGCCAGGAGGTGAAGCCAAGCGGGCCAGGCGGTGAAGCCAAGCGGGCCAGGCGGTGAAGCCAAGCGCCATTGTAAGCTGGGCGGTGAAGCCAAGCGGGCCAGGCAGTGAAGCCAAGCGGGCCAGGCGGTGAAGCCAAGCGCCTTTGTAGGCCGGGCGATGAAGCCAAGCGCCATTGTTGGGCCGGGCGATGAAGCCAAGCGCCATTGTAAGCCGGGCGGTGAAGCCAAGCGCCATTGTAAGCCGGGCGGTGAAGCCAAGCGGGCCAGGCGGTGAAGCCAAGAGCCATTGTAAGCCGGGCGGTAAAGCCAAACTGGCCAGGCGGTGAAGCCAAGCGCCATTGTAAGCCGGGCGGTAAAGCCAAGCTGGCCAGGCGGTGAAGCCAAGCGCCATTGTAAGCCGGGCGGTAAAGCCAAGCGGGCCAGGCAGTGAAGCCAAGCGCCATTGTAAGCCGGGCGGTGAAGCCAAGCGTCATTGTTGGGCCGGGTGATAAAGCCAAGCGCCATTGTAAGCCGGGCGAAGAAGTCAAGCGCCATTGTAAACCAGGCAGTGAAGCCAAGCGGGCCAGGCGGTGAAGCCAAGCGCCATTTTAAGCCGGGCGGTGAAGCCAAGCGCCATTGTAAGCCGGGTGGTGAAGCCAAGCCCATTGTAAGCCGGGCGGTGAAGCCAAGCACCATTGTAAGCCAGGCGGTGAAGCCAAGCGCCATTGTAAGCCGGGCGGTGAAGCCAAGCGGGCCAGGTGGTGAAGCCAAGTGCCATTGTAAGCCAAGGGGGCCGGGCGGTGAAGCCAAGTGCCATTGTAGGCCGGGCGGTAAAGCCAAGCGGGCATGGCAGTGAAGCCAAGCGCCATTGTAAGCCGGGCGGTGAAGCCAAGCGCCATTGTTGGGCCGGGTGATGAAGCCAAGCGCCATTGTAAGCTGGGCGATGAAGTCAAGCGCCATTGTAAGCCGGGCGATGAAGCCAAGCTCCATTTTAAGCCGGGCAGTGAAGCCAAGCGGGCCAGGCGGGGAAGCCAAGCGCCATTGTAAGCCGGGCGGTGAAGCCAAGCGCCATTGTAAGCCGGGCGGTGAAGCCAAGCACCATTGTAAGCCGGGCGGTGAAGCCAAGCGCCATTGTAAGCCGGGCGGTGAAGCCAAGCACCATTGTAAGCCGGGCGGTGAAGCCAAGCGGGCCAGGCGGTGAAGCCAAGCGCCATTGTAAGCCGGGCGGTGAAGCCAAGCGCCATTGTAAGCCGGACGGTGAAGCCAAGCGCCATTGTTGGGACGGGCGTTGAAGCCAAGCACCATTGTTGGGCCGGGCGGTAAAGCCAAGCAGGCCAGGTGGTGAAGCCAAGCGCCATTGTTGGGCCGGGCGGTGAAGCCAAGCGCCATTGTTGGGCCGGGCGGTAAAGCCAAGCAGGCCAGGTGGTGAAGCCAAGCGCCATTGTAAGCTGGGCGGTAAAGCCAAGCCGGCCAGGCGGTGAAGCCAAGCGCCATTGTAAGCCGGGCGGTGAAGCCAAGCGCCATTGTTGTGCCGAGCGATGAAGCCAAGCGCCATTGTAAGCTGGGCGGTAAAGCCAAGCGCCATTGTAAGCCG
The DNA here is from genome assembly GCF_036898095.1 of Palaemon carinicauda. Taxonomy (NCBI): domain Eukaryota; kingdom Metazoa; phylum Arthropoda; class Malacostraca; order Decapoda; family Palaemonidae; genus Palaemon; species Palaemon carinicauda. Next base: position 135,644,728 of record NC_090726.1, on the reverse strand, counting down.
GGCGATGAAGCCAAGCGCCATTGTAAGCCGGGCGGTGAAGCCAAGCTCCATTGTAAGCCGGGCGGTAAAGCCAAGCAGTCCAGGCAGTGAAGCCAAGTGCCATTGTAAGCCAGGCGATGAAGCCAAGCGCCATTGTAAGTCGGGCGGTGAAGCCAAGCGCCATTGTAAGCCGGGTGGTGAAGCCAAGCGGGCCAGGCGGTGAAGCCAAGCGCCATTGTAAGCCGGGCGGTGAAGCCAAGCGCCATTGTTGGGCCGGGCGATGAAGCCAAGCGCCATTGTAAGCCGGGCGGTGAAGCCAAGCGCCATTGTAAGCCAGGCGGTGAAGCCAAGCGGGCCATGCAATGAAGCCAAGCGCTATTGTAAGCCAGGCGGTGAAGCCAAGCGGGCCAGGCGGTGAAGTCAAGCGCCATTGTAAGCGGGGCGGTGAAGCCAAGCGGGCTAGGCGGTGAAGCCAAGCGCCATTGTTGGGCCGGGCGGTGAAGCCAAGCGCCATTGTTTTCTGGGCGGTAAAGCCAAGCGGGCCAGGTGGTGAAGCCAAGCGCCATTGTAAGCCGGGCGGTGAAGCCAAGCGTCATTGTTTTGCTGGGCGGTAAAGCCAAGCAGGCCAGGCGGTGAAGCCAAGCGCCATTGTAAGCCGGGCGGTGAAGCCAAGCGCCATTGTTGGGCCGGGCGATGAAGCCAAGCGCCATTGTAAACCGGGCGATGAAGCCAAGCGCCATTGTAAGCCGGGCGGTGAAGCCAAGCGGACCAGGTGGTGAAGCCAAGCGCCATTGTAAGCCGGGCGGTGAAGCCAAGCGCCATTTTAAGCCGGGCGGTGAAGCCAAGCGCCATTGTAAGCCGGGCGGTGAAGCCAAGCGCCATTGTAAGCCGGGCGGTGAAGCCAAGCACCATTGTAAGCCGGGCGATGAAGCCAAGCGGGCCAGGCGGTGAAGCCAAGTGCCATCGTTTTGCCGGGTCATGAAGCCAAGCGCCATTGTTGTGCCGGGCGATGAAGCCAAGCGCCATTGTAAGCCGGCCGATGAAGCCAAGCGCCATTGTAAGCTGGGCGGTGAAGCCAGGCGGGCCAGGCGGTGAAGCCAAGCGCCATTGTAAGCCGGGCGGTGAAGCCAAGGGCCATTGTATGCCGGCGGTGAAGCCAAGCGCCATTGTAAGCCGGGCGATGAAGCTAAGCGGGCCAGGCGGTGAAGCTAAGCGGGCCAGGCGGTGAAGCCAAGCGCCATTGTAAGCTGGGCGATGAAGCCAAGCGGGCCAGGCAATGAAGCCAAGCGCCATTGTTGTGCCGGGCGATGAAGCCAAGCGGGCCAGGCGGTGAAGCCAAGCGCCATTGTTGTGCTGGGCAGTGAAGCCAAGTGGGCCAGGTGGTGAAGCCAAGCGCCATTTTAGGCCAGGCGGTGAAGCCAATCATCATTGTTGGGCCGGTCGGCGAAGCCTAGTGGGCAGTACGGTGAAGCCAAGCATCAATTTTTGGCCGGTTGGTGAAGCCAAGCGTCATTTTACCCACTTAAACAAGACACGCTCATTCATCATTCAGAGTTTTTTCACCTGCATAGCGAGTCCTTAAGCCTAAAAAAAAGACCTTAAACCTAAAAAAAAAAACCTTAAGCCTAAAAATAAACCTTAAACCTAAAAAAAAACCTTAAGCCTAAAAAAAAACCTTAAACCTAAAAAAAAAAAGAAGAAAAAGAAGATACTATTCCTTTCATAAAATTGTGAGGGCATCAACTCGCCAATTGTAAGGACCAAAACTTACTCTGTTCATCCCAGTTCTTCAACCTTCATCAGCAGCCATTTGATATCAGAACACCTTTCCAGACTGACCTGCTCCGAAGAGGCGCAGCTTCCTTTACTAGCTGATTATCTTGGTCCAACCTTTAAGGACAAGACTGCCTACTAGAAGAAGCCTAGCTCATTCCCTCTGCAGAGCTGTTCTTCTAGATTATTCCCCCAGAACCACCCGAAGGTTGAGATCCGAAAGAATAGATCTAGATATCCGACCATTTGTACACTTGACAAACGGCTTGTACTCGTCCATCAAGGTACAAAGCATACTAGTCTCAGCAGGGTTTCTTCCCTCAGTAGGCCATTGTCCTCCAGGTTATTCCAAGAATTGTAATTCAAACTGGATAGTAAGCCTTGTATCCTCCAAGCTGGTCAGTCCTTCCAAGTATCCTCCCTGTAGCTGTCTGTCAGGCAGTCAGTT
>NC_090726.1:135622528-135637528 GCF_036898095.1 Palaemon carinicauda | reverse complement strand
TAAAACTAGCAAAAGTTGAAATTACAAATTGACATGAAAACAAGTAATTGAATGTTTGACAAGCACCCAAGTAAATAAAACAAGCCAAAAAAGAAATAACTATTGAAAAACATTTTCAAGTTTGTATCTAAGAGGAGCGATTACAGACTCAGAATTGGGATGGTATGGTATGGTAGGGACAGAAAATAATAAGTAAAACTAATTTTCTGTCCCTACCATACCATCCCAATTTTGAGTCTGTAATCGCTCCTCTTATATTGTTGAGGATTTATACTGCATTTTCTTATCGCAATACTATTGGCAGAAATCTGATTTGCAACACACCAGACAGTGATGAGGGTATAGTTTATAGGATACCATGTTTATGTGGACATTTTTATATTGGACAATCTGGAAAATCATTAGATAAGCGAATTTTAAACCATAAGTATAATATAAGAACAAACAACAAAAGTAATGCCATTTGTATACATAATAATATATGTAGTTATCGAGTAGATTGGCAACAGTCACAAATTTTGTTCAAGAATACTGATTTTATAGAGAGGAATGTCATTGAATCAGCATGTATATTTTATAGTAGGAATAAGAATTTTAATTTATCTCCAGGCATATATAAATTGGATCCTTTTATCTTGCACACTATAAAGTGTCAATACAAACTTGAAAATGTTTTTCAATAGTTATTTCTTTTTTGGCTTGTTTTATTTACTTGGGTGCTTGTCAAACATTCAATTACTTGTTTTCATGTCAATTTGTAATTTCAACTTTTGCTAGTTTTATCCCCATGTTAAGTGACTTTTGCCTGTTGGGTAGTAATAGTATAATTTTATGTTTTTTTTTTTTTTTATGATTTGAAGCCTTTCCTGTATGTACAAACGTGTGTAATATTTCTTTGTATAATAAACGCTCCAAGAAAGGTCCATTGGCGGACAAAACTGTTGAGCATTTCTACATATACACAACTTTCAATTTTCCTTATGTAGACTACTATATATTGACTTATCTTCGTGCTGAGGAAGATTACATCTGTAATATATATACATATGTATATATATATTTATACATATATATACATATATATATATATGTATGTTTATATATATACAGTATAAATACATATATACATACACACACACACACATATATATATATATATATATATATATATATATATATATATATATATACAGAGTACATGTATATATATATATATATATATATATATATCATATATATAATATTTATATCATACTGTTTATATATTCAGTATATGCATAATATATATATATATATATATATATATATATATATATATATATATATATATATATATACATATATATAGACAGATAGATAGATATAAAGTTAGAAAAATAGAAAAATAAATCGATAGAAAAATAGATAGATAGATAGATGTAAGTTTTTCCTCTTTGATATTCGCTAGAATTCAACTTTTATTTTGGATAGAGACAACATTTTCATTTGAAAAAAAAAATGTGTATCATTCATGTAACAGAAAGCTCCTGTATTCTTAAAACAAAATAGACTATATACCTCAGACATGACTGTGGATTATGTTCATCGCACACACACACACAAACACACAAACACACACACACACACACACACACATATATATATATATATATATATATATATATATATATATATATATATATATATATGTATATACATATATAATCATCAGCCGGTACCATGGTACATAGGCTATGGTACTACTCATGACTTGAAAACAATGGTGAGAATTTCGGAGTGCCCTTCTTCTATAAGAGCTGCTTACCATAGCTAAAAAGTCTCGTCTACACTTATCAAGAGGAAAGTAGCCACTGAACAATTACATAGCAATAGTTAACCACTTGAGCAAAGAATTATTCGGTAATAGCACTGTTGTCGGATGTACGAGGACAGCGGAGAATGTGGTAAGAATAGGCCAGCCTATTTTGTGTATGTGTAGGCAAAGATAAAATGAGCCGTAACCAGAGGGAGGGATCCAATATTGTACGATCTGGCCAGTCAAAGGAGCCGATAACTCCCAGGCGGTAGTATCTCGACGGGTGGCTGGTGCCTTGGCACACCTACGACCTGTCGTTTGGACACACACACACACACACACACAAACACACATATATATATATATATATATATATATATATATATATATATATATATATACTGTATATATATCATCTCCTACATATATATATATATATATATATATATATATATATATATATATATATATATATATATATCCTTATGAGCTAAGGGTGGGGGGGGGGCGTTTGAGGGAAGCCTATATGTCTATCTACCATGTCATTAGCAGCCATTACCTGGCCCTCATTGGCCCTTGCTTGGGGGGGGGGAGAGGGGGCTTGGGCGCTTATATTATGTATATATGGTCAGTCTCTAGGGCATTGACCTGCTTGATGGGGCAACGTCTGTGACTGACTTTTCTCTCTTGTTTTTCATCCAGTTAGTTGAGTTAGATTATGGGATTTGGGGCCGGGGAGACCAATTAGTTTGGTGAGTAATTTTTATTTTCCCTTTTTGTTCAAGTTCCTTGTTGAACTCGTCTATTTCGAGATATTGCAATATCCTCTTGGAAATTACTGCTTAATTTGCATGTTTGAAGGAGATGGCGAATGTGTGCAAAAAAAAAAATTGTTTTGAAAGAGATGATGAATATGCTCCATCAAACTTATTTTAAGTTTGTGTTTTATGCAATAAAATTTGAGAAAATTATGAAGGAATTTTGAGTGTGTTTAGACTGGAAATAAACCACAGGGATTTTCTCATGAGATGGAAAATATAAGGATAAATTGAAAAAAAGGCAACGAATTTAGCAGTTGCTGAAGGGCGCCCTTTTCCATATACTTTATCAGGGGATGTTATTTCCTTAGATTTTTTTTAAAAACTTAGATTCAGCAGGAAGGTTTCCAATTTTGTTGATATGGGAAAATAAAACCAATATATTGGTTTCATAGAAACTGGATTACCCATTTTTTTGGTATGTATGTATGTATATATGTATATATATATATATATATATATATATATATATATATATATATATTATATATATATATATATATATATATATGTATATATATATAAAGTCTACATTAAGGTAAAAAAATCAAGGAATTCATTTAGAAAACTGAATCTCATTCCAACATCTGTCAAATGTCTCTAGATACAGAGAGAAAAGGCGTTTAAAGGTTTAAAGGTCACTCATGATGACAGAGGTAAGAGACAGTGACATTGCCCTATCAAGCAGGACAATGCCCTAGAGAGTGACTATATATATGCATATAATCAGCACCCAAGCCCCCTTGCCACCCAAAGCTAGGACCAAGGAGGGTCAGGCAATGGCTGCTGATGACTCAGCAGGTAGACCTGTAGGTTAGCCTCCCCAAACCCCCCATCCTTAGTTCTCAAGAATGGTGAGGTTACAGGGACCAAAGAAACTAACGAGCTTGAGCGGTACTCGAACCGCAGTCTGGCGTTCAGCAGTCAGGGACGTTACCACATCGGCCATCACAACCCTTTCTCGGAACTAAGGACTTGAATTCTGAAAACTTCTGAATCTTATTCCAACATCTGTCAAATGTTTTCAGAAACTGTACAAGTTTCTCAACTTCCAATCTGAAATTATGAAATACGGACTATCACATAAACCATTCTATGCACTATAGGTTCGCTTGCTGTGAGCGATCAGACGAAAATCTCCCACCATCACCAATCTGCAGATTAATATAAACTTTAGACTCATTTTATGTAAGAGGTTCTACAAAAATTATAATTGAATGTTTTAAAAATATATTCTATATAAAACTAAAAATTGGAAATTTAAACTATTACAAATTTAAAAAATCCCTAGATTAAGAAGAGGATAATTGTTGATTATTTACTATACACACCTAAGACATGTGCTTACACACTTAGACACATAAGCAGGCACATACACCACCACAGATATCATCCATATTGCTTTCATCTTGAAGGGAGTGTATGACTAGAATCCCATTGAATGTTAAGTGTTGGCTTTTAAATGGCGATGCTTACAGCTTGAGCTATCATGAGCTGGCCTTCGTTCCTCTCCTTCTGAACAATGTGTGTTCCATCAAATCATTCTGTATGTGGAGGTTTATCGTCGTGGATATCAATATAATGTTCATTTATTGACCCCCGATTTCTGCTGGCTTGCCTACATCAGGGTGTCGTGATTCACATATTTCCTCTGGGTAAACCAACACTATATTGATGTCCACGACCAGAAACCCTCTCATACGGAATGATTTGATGGAACACACATTGTTCAGAAGGTAAGGAACTACGGCCATCTCATAATAGATGGAGCTGTAAGCATCGCCATTTGAAGGCCAACACTTAACCATCAATGGGATTCTAATTATACACTCCCTTCTACCAGAAAGCCATGTGTGTGAATATGTCATACATATATATATGTATATATATATATATATATATATATATATATATATATATATATATATATATATATATATATAAATATATAAAAATTAATCAATTCATACATACCACTACCAAAGTGACATACATAAGGGTTTCGCTCTGACCAAAGAGCTCATCAGGTGGGTTTTGCCCACATCCATTATGGCAGGCTTGGTTCCCACGACCCTTTCTTCCTTCCCTTTTTTTTTTTATTTCCTTTTCATCTCAATTCATAATTCATCAGTACTTCATAAATGTATTATGATAATTCATGACTTATATTTGAGTCAGAAGAATAAGGGAAGAAATTTGAAACCTACTTCAGTTTTCTGGGCATTGAACTTACGGGTTTTTCCGCCGCGCCAGAGGTTGCCCTTCCTACTAAAATAGCTTTCAGCCAACTTCCCTCACTACAGCTAGCCTATTAAGATCAGTCATGACTTGTATTTGAGTTGGATTACTTAGAGAAGCAATTTGAAACCTACTTCAGTTTTCTGGGCATTGAACTTACGGGACTTTCCGCCGCGCCAGAGGTTGCCCTTCCTACTGAAATAGCTTTCGGCCAACTTCCCTCACTACAGCTGGCGTATTAAGATCAGTCATGACTTGTATTTGAGTTGGATTGGTTAGAGAAGCAATTTGAAACCTACTTCAGTTTTCTGGGCATTGAACTTACGGGTTTTTCCGCCGCGCCAGAGGTTGCCCTTCGTACTGAAATAGCTTTTGGCCAACTTCCCTCACTACAGCTAGCGTATTAAGATCAGTCATGACTTGTATTTGAGTTGGATTACTTAGAGAAGCAATTTGAAACCTACTTCAGTTTTCTGGGCATTGAACTTACGGGTTTTTCCGCCGCGCCAGAGGTTGCCCTTCGTACTGAAATAGCTTTCGGCCAACTTCCCTCACTACAGCTAGCCTATTAAGATCAGTCATGACTTGTATTTGAGTTGGATTACTTAGAGAAGCAATTTGAAACCTACTTCAGTTTTCTGGGCATTGAACTTACGGGTTTTTCCGCCGCGCCAGAGGTTGCCCTTCGTACTGAAATAGCTTTCGGCCAGCTTCCCTCACTACAGCTAGACTATTAAGATCAGTCAGGACTTGTATTTGAGTTGGATTACTTAGAGAAGCAATTTGAAACCTACTTAAGTTTTCTGGGCATTGAGCTTACGGGTTTTTCCTCCGCGCCAGAGGTTGCCCTTCGTACTGAAATAGCTTTTGGCCAACTTCCCTCACTACAGCTAGCCTATTAAGATCAGTCATGACTTTTATTTGAGTTGGATTACTTAGAGAAGCAATTTGAAACCTACTTCAGTTTTCTGGGCATTGAACTTACGGGTTTTTCCGCCGCGCCAGAGGTTGCCCTTCGTACTGAAATAGCTTTCGGCCAACTTCCCTCACTACAGCTAGCCTATTAATATCAGTCATGACTTGTATTTGAGTTGGATTACTTAGAGAAGCAATTTGAAACCTACTTCAGTTTTCTGGGCATTGAACTTACGGGTTATTCCGCCGCGCCAGAGGTTGCCCTTCCTACTAAAATAGCTTTCAGCCAACTTCCCTCACTACAGCTAGCCTATTAAGATCAGTCATGACTTGTATTTGATTTGGATTACTTAGAGAAGCAATTTGAAACCTACTTCAGTTTTCTGGGCATTGAACTTACGGGTTTTTCCGCCGCGCCAGAGGTTGCCCTTTGTACTGAAATAGCTTTCGGCCAGCTTCCCTCACTACAGCTAGCCTATTAAGATCAGTCATGACTTGTATTTGAGTTGGATTACTTAGAGAAGCAATTTGAAACCTTCTTCAGTTTTCTTGGCATTGAACTTACGGGTTTTTCCGCCGCGCCAGAGGTTGCCCTTCGTACTGAAATAGCTTTTGGCCAACTTCCCTCACTACAGCTAGCCTATTAAGATCAGTCATGACTTGTATTTGAGTTGGATTACTTAGAGAAGCAATTTGAAACCTACTTCAGTTTTCTGGGCATTGAACTTACAGGATTTTCCGCCGCGCCAGAGGTTGCCCTTCCTACTGAAATAGCTTTCGGCCAACTTCCCTCACTACAGCTAGCGTATTAAGATCAGTCATGACTTGTATTTGAGTTGGATTACTTAGAGAAGCAATTTGAAACCTACTTCAGTTTTCTGGGCATTGAACTTACGGGTTTTTCCGCCGCGCCAGAGGTTGCCCTTCGTACTGAAATAGCTTTTGGCCAACTTCCCTCACTACAGCTAGCCTATTAAGATCAGTCATGACTTGTATTTGAGTTGGATTACTTAGAGAAGCAATTTGAAACCTACTTCAGTTTTCTGGGCATTGAACTTACGGGTTTTTCCGCCGCGCCAGAGGTTGCCCTTCGTACTGAAATAGCTTTCGGCCAGCTTCCCTCACTACAGCTAGACTATTAAGATCAGTCAGGACTTGTATTTGAGTTGGATTACTTAGAGAAGCAATTTGAAACCTACTTCAGTTTTCTGGGCATTGACCTTACGGGTTTTTCCTCCGCGCCAGAGGTTGCCCTTCGTACTGAAATAGCTTTTGGCCAACTTCCCTCACTACAGCTAGCCTATTAAGATTAGTCATGACTTTTATTTGAGTTGGATTACTTAGAGAAGCAATTTGAAACCTACTTCAGTTTTCTGGGCATTGAACTTACGGGTTTTTCCGCCGCGCCAGAGGTTGCCCTTCGTACTGAAATAGCTTTTGGCCAACTTCCCTCACTACAGCTAGCCTATTAAGATCAGTCATGACTTGTATTTGAGTTGGATTACTTAGAGAAGCAATTTGAAACCTACTTCAGTTTTCTGGGCATTGAACTTACGGGTTATTCCGCCGCGCCAGAGGTTGCCCTTCCTACTAAAATAGCTTTCAGCCAACTTCCCTCATTACAGCTAGCCTATTAAGATCAGTCATGACTTGTATTTGAGTTGGATTACTTAGAGAAGTAATTTGAAACCTACTTCAGTTTTCTGGGCATTGAACTTACGGGTTTTTCCGCCGCGCCAGAGGTTGCCCTTTGTACTGAAATAGCTTTCGGCCAGCTTCCCTCACTACAGCTAGCCTATTAAGATCAGTCATGACTTGTATTTGAGTTGGATTACTTAGAGAAGCAATTTGAAACCTTCTTCAGTTTTCTTGGCATTGAACTTACGGGTTTTTCCGCCGCGCCAGAGGTTGCCCTTCGTACTGAAATAGCTTTTGGCCAACTTCCCTCACTACAGCTAGCGTATTAAGATCAGTCATGACTTGTATTTGAGTTGGATTACTTAGAGAAGCAATTTGAAACCTACTTCAGTTTTCTGGGCATTGAACTTACGGGTTTTTCCGCCGCGCCAGAGGTTGCCCTTCGTACTGAAATAGCTTTTGGCCAACCTCCCTCACTACAGCTAGCCTATTAAGATCAGTCATGACTTGTATTTGAGTTGGATTACTTAGAGAAGCAATTTGAATCCTACTTCAGTTTTCTGGGCATTGAACTTACGGGTTTTTCTGCCGCGCCAGAGGTTGCCCTTCGTACTGAAATGGCTTTCGGTCAACTTCCCTCACTACAGCTAGCCTATTAAGATCAGTCATGACTTGTATTTGAGTTGGATTACTTAGAGAAGCAATTTGAAACCTACTTCAATTTTCTGGGCATTGAACTTACGGGTTTTTTCGCCGCGCCAGAGGTTGCCCTTCCTACTAAAATAGCTTTCAGCCAACATCCCTCACTACAGCTAGCCTATTAAGATCAGTCATGACTTGTATTTTAGTTGGATTACTTAGAGAAGCAATTTGAAACCTACTTCAGTTTTCTGGGCATTGAACTTACGGGTTTTTCCGCCGCGCCAGAGGTTGCCCTTTTTACTGAAATAGCTTTCGGCCAGCTTCCCTCACTACAGCTAGCCTATTAAGATCAGTCATGACTTGTATTTGAGTTGGATTACTTAGAGAAGCAATTTGAAACCTACTTCAGTTCTCTAGGCATTGAACTTACGGGTTTTTCCGCCGCGCCAGAGGTTGCCCTTCGTACTGAAATAGCTTTCGGCCAACTTCCCTCACTACAGCTAGCCTATTAAGATCAGTCATGACTTGTATTTGAGTTGGATTACTTAGAAAATCAATTTGAAACCTACTTCGGTTTCCTGGGCATTGAACTTACGGGTTTTTCCGCCGCGCCAGAGGTTGCCCTTTGTACTGAAATAGCTTTCAGCCAACTTCCCTCACTACAGCTAGCCTATTAAGATCAGTCATGACTTGTATTTGAGTTGGATTACTTATAGAAGCAATTTGAAACCTACTTCAGTTTTCTAAGCATTGAACTTACGGGTTTTTCCGCCGCGCCAGAGGTTGCCCTTCGTACTGAAATAGCTTTCGGCCAACTTCCCTCACTACAGCTAGCCTATTAAGATCAGCCATGACTTGTATTTGAGTTGGATTACTTAGAGAAGCAATTTGAAACCTACTTCAGTTTTCTGGGCATTGAACTTACGGGTTTTTCCGCCCCGCCAGAGGTTGCCCTTTTTACTGAAATAGCTTTCGGCCAGCTTCCCTCACTACAGCTAGCCTATTAAGATCAGTCCTGACTTGTATTTGAGTTGGATTACTTAGAGAAGCAATTTGAAACCTACTTCAGTTTTCTGGGCATTGAACTTACGGGTTTTTCCGCCGCGCCAGAGGTTGCCCTTCGTACTGAAATAGCTTTCGGCCAACTTCCCTCACTACAGCTAGCCTATTAAGATCAGTCATGACTTGTATTTGAGTTGGATTACTTAGAAAAGCAATTTGAAACCTACTTCAGTTTCCTGGGCATTGAACTTACGGGTTTTTCCGCCGCGCCAGAGGTTGCCCTTTGTACTGAAATAGCTTTCAGCCAACTTCCCTCACTACAGCTAGCCTATTAAGATCAGTCATGACTTGTAATTGAGTTGGATTACTTAGAGAAGTAATTTGAAACCTACTTCAGTTTTCTTGGCATTGAACTTACGGGTTTTTCCGCCGCGCCAGAGGTTGCCCTTCGTACTGAAATAGCTTTCGACCAACTTCCCTCACTACAGCTAGCCTATTAAGATCAGTCTTGACTTGTATTTGAGTTGGATTACTTAGAGAAGCAATTTGAAACCTACTTCAGTTTTATGGGCATTTAACTTACGGGTTTTTCCGCCGTGCCAGAGGTTGCCCTTCTTACTGAAATAGCTTTCGTCCAACTTCCCTCACTACAGCTAGCGTATTAGTAGTCAGTCATGACTGATGATATTTGAAATTCAGTGGTGAAGCCAAGGGCCGTTGTTTTGCCAGGCGATGAAGCCAAGCATCATATTTAGGCCGGGCGGTGAAGCCAAGCGTCATTATTGTGCCGGGCGGTAAAGCCAAGCGGGCCAGGCGGTGAAGCCAAGCGCCATTGTAAGCCGGCCGGTGAAGCCAAGCGCCATTGTAAGCCGGGCGGTGAAGCCAAGCGCCATTGTAAGCCGGGCGTTGAAGCCAAGCGCCATTGTTGGGACGGGCGTTGAAGCCAAGCGCCATTGTTGGGCTGGGCGGTGAAGCCAAGCGCCATTGTTGGGCCGGGCGGTAAAGCCAAGCAGTCCAGGTGGTGAAGCCAAGCGCCATTGTAAGCTGGGCAGTAAAGCCAAGCGGGGCAGGCGGTGAAGTCAAGCGCCATTGTAAGCCGGGCGGTGAAGCCAAGCGCCATTTTTGTGCCGAGCGATGAAGCCAAGCGCCATTGTAAGCCGGGCTGTGAAGCCAAGCGCCATTGTAAGCTGGGCGATGAAGCCAAGCGCCATTATAAGCCGGGTGGTGAAGCCAAGATCCATTGTAAGCCGGGCGGTAAAGCCAAGCAGTCCAGGCAGTGAAGCCAAGCGCCATTGTAAGCCGGGCGGTGAAGCCAAGCGTCATTGTTGTGCCGAGCGATGAATCCAAGCGCCATTGTAAGTCGGGTGGTGAAGCCAAGCGCCATTGTAAGCCGGGTGGTGAAGCCAAGCGGGCCAGGCAGTGAAGCCAAGCGCCATTGTAAGCCGGGCGGTGAAGCCAAGCGCCATTGTTGGGCCGGGCGATGAAGCCAAGTGCCATTGTAAGCCGGCGGTGAAGCCAAGCGCCATTGTAAGCCGGTCGGTGAAGCCAAGCGCCATTTTTGTGCCGAGCGATGAAGCCAAGCGCCATTGTAAGCCGGGCTGTGAAGCCAAGCGCCATTGTAAGCCGGGCGATAAAGCCAAGCGCCATTGTAAGCCGGGCGGTGAAGCCAAGATCCATTGTAAGCCGGGCGGTAAAGCCAAGCAGTCCGGGCAGTGAAGCCAAGCGCCATTTTAAGCCGGGCGGTGAAGCCAAGCGTCATTGTTGTGCCGAGCGATGAATCCAAGCGCCATTGTAAGTCGGGTGGTGAAGCCAAGCGCCATTGTAAGCCGGGTGGTGAAGCCAAGCGGGCCATGCAATGAAGCCAAGCGCCATTGTAAGCCAGGCGGTGAAGCCAAGCGGGCCAGGCGGTGAAGCCAAGCGGGCCAGGCGGTGAAGCCAAGCGCTATTGTAAGCGGGGCGGTGAAGCCAAGCGGGCACGGCAGTAAAGCCAAGCGCCGTTGTTGGCCCGGGCGGTGAAGCCAAGCGCCATTGTTTTGCTGGGCGGTAAAGCCAAGCGGGCCAGGGGGTGAAGCCAAGCGGCATTGTAAGCCGGGCGGTGAAGCCAAGCGTCATTGTTTTGCTGGGCGGTAAAGCTAAGCGGGCCAGGCGATGAAGCCAAGCGCCATTGTAAGCCGGGCGGTGAAGCCAAGCGCCATTGTAAGCCGGGCGGTGAAGCCAAGCGCCATTGTAAGCCGGGCGGTGAAGCCAAGCACCATTGTAAGCCGGGCGATGAAGCCAAGCGGGCCAGGCAGTGAAGCCAAGCGCAATTGTAAGCCGGGCGGTGAAGCCAAGCGCCATTGTTGGGCCGGGTGATGAAGCCAAGCGCCATTGTAAGCCGGGCGATAAAGCCAAGCGCCATTGTAAGCCGGGCAGTGAAGCCAAGTGGGCCAGGCGGTGAAGCCAAGCGCCATTGTAAGCCGGGCGGTGAAGCCAAGCGCCATTGTAAGCCGGGCGGTGAAGCCAAGCGCCATTGTAAGCCGGGCGGTGAAGCCAAGCGCCATTGTAAGCCGGGCGGTGAAGCCAAGCGCCATTGTAAGCCGGGCGGTGAAGCCAAGCTGGCCAGGCGGTGAAGCCAAGTGCCATTGTAAGCCGGGCGGTGAAGCCAAGGGGGCCGGGCGGTGAAGCCAAGCGCCATTGTAGGCCGGGCGGTAAAGCTAAGGGGGCATGGCAGTGAAGCCATGCGCCATTGTAAGCCGGGCGGTGAAGCCAAGCATTATTGTTGGGCCGGGTGATGAAGCCAAGCGCCATTGTAAGCCGGGCGATGAAGTCAAGCACCATTGTAAGCCGGGCGATGAAGCTAAGCGCCATTTTAAGCCGGCCAGTGAAACCAAGCGGGCCAGGCGGTGAAGCCAAGCGCCATTGTAAGCCGGGCGGTGAAGCCAAGCGCCATTGTAAGCCGGGCGGTGAAGCCAAGCACCATTGTAAGCCGGGCGGTGAAGCCAAGCGCAATTGTAAGCCGGGCAGTGAAGCCAAGCACCATTGTAAGCCGGGCGGTGAAGCCAAGCGGGCCAGGCGGTGAAGCCAAACGCCATTGTAAGCCGGGCGGTGAAGCCAAGCGCCATTGTAAGCCGGGCGGTGAAGCCAAGCGCCATTGTTGGGACGGGCGTTGAAGCCAAGCTCCATTGCTGGGCCGGGCGGTGAAGCCAAGCGCCATTGTTGGGCCGGGCGGTAAAGCTAAGCAGGCCAGGTGGTGAAGCCAAGAGCCATTGTTGGGCCGGGCGGTGAAGCCAAGCGCCATTGTTGGGCCGGGTGGTAAAGCCAAGCAGGCCAGGTGGTGGAGCCAAGCGCCATTGTAAGCTGGGCGGTAAAGCCAAGCGGGCCAGGCGGTGAAGCCAAGCGCCATTGTAAGCCGGGCGGTGAAGCTAAGCGCCATTGTAAGCCGGGCGGTGAAGCCAAGCGCCATTGTAAGCCGAGTGATGAAGCCAAGCGCCATTGTATGCCGGGCGGTGAAGCCAAGCGCCATTGTAAGCCGGGCGATGAAGCCAAGCGCCATTGTAAGCCGGGCGGTGAAGCCAAGCTCCATTGTAAGCCGGGCGGTAAAGCCAAGCAGTCCAGGCAGTGAAGCCAAGCGCCATTGTAAGCCGGGCGGTGAAGCCAAGCTCCATTGTAAGCCGGGCGGTAAAGCCAAGCAGTCCAGGCAGTGAAGCCAAGCGCCATTGTAAGCCGGGCGGTGAAGCCAAGCGTCATTGTTGTGCCGAGCGATGAAGCCAAGCGCCATTGTAAGTCGGGCGGTGAAGCCAAGCGCCATTGTAAGCCGGGTGGTGAAGCCAAGCGGGCCAGGCGGTGAAGCCAAGCGCCATTGTAAGCCGGGCGGTGAAGCCAAGCGCCATTGTTGGGCCGGGCGATGAAGCCAAGTGCCATTGTAAGCCGGGCGGTGAAGCCAAGCGCCATTGTAAGCCGGGCGGTGAAGCCAAGCGGGCCATGCAATGAAGCAAAGCGCCATTGTAAGCCAGGCGGTGAAGCCAAGCGGTCCAGGCGGTGAAGCCAAGCGCCATTGTAAGCGGGGCGGTGAAGCCAAGCAGGCCAGGCGGTGAAGCCAAACGCTATTGTTGAGCCGGGCGGTGAAGCCAAGCGCCATTGTTTTGCTGGGCGGTAAAGCCAAGCGGGCCAGGTGGTGAAGCCAAGCGCCATTGTAAGCCGGGCGGTGAAGCCAAGCGTCATTGTTTTGCTGGGCGGTAAAGCCAAGCGGGGGAGGCCGTGAAGCCAAGCGCCATTGTAAGCCGGGCAGTGAAGCCAAGCGCCATTGTTGGGCTGGGCGATGAAGCCAAGCGCCATTGTAAACCGGGCGATGAAGCCAAGCGCCATTTTAAGCCGGGCGGTGAAGCCAAGCGGGCCAGGTGGTGAAGCCAAGCGCCATTGTAAGCCGGGCGGTGAAGCCAAGCGCCATTGTAAGCCGGGCGGTGAAGTCAAGCGCCATTGTAAGCCGGGCGGTGAAGCCAAGCGCCATTGTAAGCCGGGCGGTGAAGCCAAGCGCCATTGTAATCCAAGCGATGAAGCCAAGCGGGCCAGGCGGTGAAGTCAAGCGCCATCGTTGTGCCGTGTGATGAAGCCAAGCGCCATTGCTGTGCCGGGTGATGAAGCCAAGCGCCATTGTAAGCCGGCCGATGAAGCCAAGCGCCATTGTAAGCCGGGCGGTGAAGCCAAGCGGGCCAGGCGGTAAAGCCAAGCGCCATTGTAAGCAGGGCGGTGAAGCCAAGGGCCATTGTATGCCGGCGGTGAAGCCAAGCGCCATTGTAAGCCGGGCGATGAAGCTAAGCGGGCCAGGCGGTGAAGCCAAGCGCCATTGTAAGCTGGGCGATGAAGCCAAGCGGACCAGGCAATGAAGCCAAGCACCATTGTTGTGCCGGGCGATGAAGCCAAGCGGGCCAGGCGGTGAAGCCAAGCGCTATTGTTGTGCTGGGCAGTGAAGCCAAGTGGGCCAGGTGGTGAAGCCAAGCGCCATTTTAGGCCAGGCGGTGAAGCCAAGCGTCATTGTTGGGCCGGTAGGCGAAGCCTAGTGGGCAGTACGGTGAAGCCAAGCATCAATTTTTGGCCGGTTGGTGAAGCCAAGCGTCATTTTACCCACTTAAACAAGACACGCTCATTCATCATTCAGAGTTTTTTCACCTGCATAGCGAGTCCTTAAGCCTAAAAAAAAGACCTTAAACCTAAAAAAAAAAAACCTTAAACCTAAAAAAAAACCTTAAACTTAAAAAAAAACCTTAAGCCTAAAAAAAAAAAACCTTAAACCTAAAAAAAAAAAGAAGAAAAAGAAGATACTATTCCTTTCATGAAATTGTGAGGGCATCAACTCGGCAATTGTAAGGACCAAAGCTTACTCTGTTCATCCCAGTTCTTCAACCTTCATCAGCAGCCATTTGATATTAGAACACCTTTCCAGACTGACCTGCTCCGAAGAGGCGCAGCTTCCTTCACTAGCTGATTATCTTGGTCCAACCTTTAAGGACAAGACTGCCTACTAGAAGAAGCCTAGCTCTTTCCCTCTGCAGAGCCGTTCTTCTAGATTATTCCCCCAGAACCACCCGAAGGTTGATATCCGAAAGAATAGATCTAGATATCCGACCATTTGTACACTTGACAAACGGCTTGTACTCGTCCATCAAGGTACAAAGCATACTAGTCTCAGTGAGGTTTCTTCCCTCAGTAGGCCATTGTCTTCCAGGTTATTCCAAGAATTGTAATTCAAGCTGGATAGTAAGCCTTGTATCCTCCAAGCTGGTCAGTCCTTCCAAGTATCCTCCCTGTAGCTGTCTGTCAGTCAGTCAGTTTAAAGATGCGGGGGGGGGGGGGGGGATCTCCTTCCTGTGGATATTGTATCTCGAACTTGTCCTGATTGGATTGAGCACAATTATCTGAAGGTTTGGTCCTGGCAAAACTCGGCTGAATCTCCTTACCCTCACAAAATAAACTGAA
>NC_090726.1:135600028-135615028 GCF_036898095.1 Palaemon carinicauda | reverse complement strand
TTGAATTCTGAAAACTTCTGAATCTTATTCCAACATCTGTCAAATGTTTTCAGAAACTGTACAAGTTTCTCAACTTCCAATCTGAAATTATGAAATACGGACTATCACATAAACCATTCTATGCACTATAGCAGTGGTTCCCAACCTTTTTCCAGTGGTGACCCCATTTTAGCTTCACCATACTTTTAGCGACCCCACTCAAATATCAAGGCTATATTCTTTTTTGTTTCTAAATAAAAAAATATAATTGATCAAGGTATACTGTTTATCATTGAATAGCAAAAACCAAAAAATGCACTTTCATATATAATATAATTTCTTTATATAACACACACTGCATAATAGAATGTTATTGATATAAGTAACACAAGCATTATCTTGATAATAAACAGTGATGTTCTTCATGTGATGGTTGGAACTGCTTTTCCATCGCCAGTATCTCAATCCGCAGTGATGTTTTCGATACAGTACAACGTTGTTCATTTGCAGCGGGGAGATTAGTTCTCAGCTTCGACTTTATCAAAAGTAAATATGAAAAGGTAAGGTCACCTCACCCATTTATTGAAGAGGAGGGCGTAAAATTTTAAGCATCCCTTCAGCAAAATTTGGATATCAAAGTAACTGCTGTATCCAAAACTGAATCTCTGTTAGGGAATCAAAGTCAGCTCTGGCAATGCCAGATCTAATAAGATCAACAAATTCGTATTGATATCTTTCAGGAACATTTTCAATTGTTGCATCAAATGGTTTATTTGAGATAAGGTATGGGATAACTGAGGCTTTTCTGGAAAATATTGGCTAAATTCCTCTTTTGAGGTCTCCAAAAAGTAGGATCAGCAAGCTTTGAAAACTGTTTTTGAATGGAATATCAGTGTAATTTTCTTCAATAAATGCATTTAATGTGCGAAACGTACAAATTTCTCTTTCATCTTTTACTCCTAAAGATCCAGCTTTATTTGGAAGGCATTTAGTTTTTCTGTAAAATCAAAAATGCCGGAATTTTCTTCCTGAAGTGGAAGATTAAGGGAATTCAAAATTGTGAAAAAATCTACCAAGTATGCAGTGTTTGCCCAATTATTCATATCACCTTAGAAACTAGAAAGTTCTGTTCTTCCTTGCCGAGATAAGAATTCTCTCGCCTCACTATTCAACTAAAAAAATATCTGCAAGGGATTGCCCATTGGTAGCTACATTACTTCAGTTTACAACAGAACTTCATGCTTAGAGTCCATTTTTTATGACACACTTTAGCAAACAAGCGGTTGTTCAATGCAGTTGACTTAATAAAGTTAACTGCTTTAACAACTGATTGCATAATTTTTGAAATCATTGGCAATGTTTTTGCAGAAAATATTTGACAATGTATCATGCAATGAATTCCAAGAGCTTCCGGAGATATATTCTTCACCGTCTGTTGCAACCCTTATCTACAACCTAGCATAAAAGGTGCACCATCAGTAGGCTACACATACCACTGACATTTTCCTACATCAATCCTTGTTTTTTAAGAAATTACCCTATTTTTTCTCATATACCACACCTGTAGTTGTTTCTAATGGTCTGCAAGAAAGAAATTTATCCTTAAGATCGCCATTATTTATATATCACACATAAACTAATAACTGAGGAAGATTACCTATATATGTTGATTCACCAACTTCTAATATGACGAGATCAAGTGGAGAAGTACAGTATGGTTAGGAAGCGTTACAATTTCCGAGGATTTAACTCCCTTATCTTCGATTATGTCATGAACGATGTCTTTTGAAAAAAGGTAAAATTAACTCCTCATATAAAACGCCAGTAAAGCAGATTTACTTTGTCTTTTGGAATTTCCATCTCTGTCAAGACGAGATTTTTTAGATCCAAAAGCTTTTTCTTGAAAAACACCGGGCTTTCTTTACTGAACTTTGCATTTTTCGATTCAACTCTTAACTTATCCTGCGTCATTGATTCTTCTGAGAGCACTTCACTCCACATCACAAATTGGGTTTATTTTGTTTTTGCTGAGATAATGCAAGTATAACCAATTTTAATGTAGTCCTCCATATATTTCTGCTTTCTTTTGTTGTTTGCCATTCCCATAATTGCAACAACCTATTGTGAAATCAAACGAGAGAGAGAGAGAGAGAGAGAGAGAGAGAGAGAGAGAGAGAGAGAGAGAGAGAGAGAGAGAGAGAGAGAGAGAGAGAGAGAGAGAGAGAGAGGGATTAAAATCAGTCAATTAAGACTTCCTAATGATAACTATGATAATAGCAGTGAAAAGGCTATGTAAACATAATCATAAGCACAAATATGTGTCTGCATTTGTTTCTTATATATGTATGTAGTGCACATACTCACACACATCCATATACACAGATATGTACACATACACACTTCTCTCCTCCCCCCCCCTCTCTCTTTCATTTATAATTTGTTTTTTGTGGAAATGGAGACTATAATATTTATCTGCAATTTAAGTTATCAACAACAACTCATTAGTCATGTCTGTCTTACATATGCATGTCTTACTGCAGCTTAGGTTTATAAATTTCAATATTTTAAGCATATATATATGACTTTATTTTGAGTTTCCTAATTTGTAGTTAAAATATCGTTTCTAATAGATATCATAATTAATAGATAATTCAAACATCGAAAACTTTCTATTACACAAATACAAATAAAAAAACTCAGATATAGAGTTAAATAATGAAATTTACAACAATCTTAGATATAATAATGCTCCGTAACTACAAATTTCCAAATACAACTTTCATTGTTTGTTCAAGCATACTGGTAGCAGAGTGACACAGACACGCCAGATGCAATCTCTTTATTTAACAAAAACTATCAGAGAGAGAGACACACACACACACACACACACACACACATATATATATATATATATATATATATATATATATATATATAAATATATGTATCCAAAACACTATGGATGGTATCAGGTATAAAATACAGAAATTCAGTTTAAGTATGGTCATTCTATCCTTTGTTTTTTAGATTTATGTATATCACCTCAGTTCGGAATGGGGAAAGGTTTTGGTAAAGCCTACTGAATCCTCTTAATCCAATGATATCAGCCAAATCCCTTTAGAATTTAGATTATTACCATGTCATCACGACCCCAAGAAAGCTGCTTGCCGACCCCAATTGGGGTCGCGACCCCAGTGTTGGGAACCCCTGCACTATAGGTTCGCTTGCTGTGAGCGATCAGATGAAAATCTCCCACCATCACCAATCTGCAGTGGCTAGAACATATTGCATGGCTATACTAGTCAGGGTCACCCATAATAGGTTGGTTTGCTGTGAGCGATCAGACAAAAATCTCCCACCATCACCAATCTGCAGATTAATATAAACTTTAGACTCATTTTATGTATGAGGTTCTACAAAAATTATAATTGAATATTTTAAAAATATATTCTATATAAAACTAAAAATTGGAAATTTAAACTATTACAAATTTAAAAAATCCCTAGATTAAGAAGAGGATAATTGTTGATTATTTACTGTACAAACTTACACATGTGCTTACACACTTACACACATAAGCAGGCACATACACCACCACAGAAATTATCATTATTGCTTTCATCTTGAAGGGAGTGTATGACTAGAATCCCATTGAATGTTAAGTGTTGGCCTTTAAATGGCGATGCTTACAGCTTGAGCTATCATGAGCTGGCCTTCATTCCTCTCCTTCTGAACAATGTGTGTTCCATCAAATCATTCTGTATGAGTGGGTTTCTCGTCATGGATATCAATATAATGTTCGTTCATTGACCCCCGATTTCTGCTGGCTTGCGTACATCTTCAGGGTGTCGTGATTCACATATTTCCTCTGGGTAAACCAACATTATATTGATGTCACGACCAGAAACCCTCTCATACGGAATGATTTGATGGAACACACATTGTTCAGAAGGAGAGGAACTACGGCCATCTCATAATAGATGGAGCTGTAAGCATCGCCATTTGAAGGCCAACACTTAACCATCAATGGGATTCTAATTATACACTCCCTTCTACCAGAAAGCCATGTGTGTGAATGTCATATATATATATATATATATATATATATATATATATATATATATATATATATATATATATATATATATACATATATATGTATATATATATATATGTATATATATATATATATATATATATATATATATATAAATATATAAAAATTAATCAATTCATACATACCACTACCAAAGTGACATACATAAGGGTTTCGCTCTGACCAAAGAGCTCATCAGGTGGGTTTTGCCCACATCCATTATGGCAGGCTTGGTTCCCACTACCCTTTCTTCCTTCCCTCTTTTTTTTATTTCCTTTTCATCTCAATTCATGATTCATCAGTACTTCATAAATGTATTATGATAATTCATGACTTATATTTGATTCGGAAGAATAAGGGAAGAAATTTGAAACCTACTTCAGTTTTCTGGGCATTGAACTTACGGGTTTTTCCGCCGCGCCAGAGGTTGCCCTTCGTACTGAAATAGATTTCGGCCTACTTCCCTCACTACAGCTAGCCTATTAAGATCAGTCATGACTTGTATTTGAGTTGGATTACTTAGAGAAGCAATTTGAAACCTACTTCAGTTTTCTGGGCATTGAACTTACGGGTTTTTCCGCCGCGCCAGAGGTTGCCCTTCCTACTGAAATAGCTTTCGACCAACTTCACTCACTACAGCTAGCCTATTAAGATCAGTCATGACTTGTATTTGAGTTGGATTACTTAGAGAAGCAATTTGAAACCTACTTCAGTTTTCTGGGCATTAAACTTACGGGTTTTTCCACCGCGCCAGAGGTTGCCCTTCCTACTGAAATAGCTTTCAGCCAACTTCCCTCACTACAGCTAGCCTATTAAGATCAGTCATGACTTGTATTTGAGTTGATTACTTAGAGAAGCAATTTGAAACCTACTTCAGTTTTCTGGGCATTGAACTTACGGGTTTTTCCGCCGCGCCAGAGGTTGCCCTTCTTACTAAAATAGCTTTCGGCCAACTTCCCTCACTACAGCTAGCCTATTAAGATCAATCATGACTTGTATTTAGTTGGATTACTTAGAGAAGCAATTTGAAACCTACTTCAGTTTTCTGGGCATTGAACTTACGGGTTTTTCCGCCACGCCAGAGGTTGCCCTTCTTACTGAAATAGCTTTCGGCCAACTTCCCTCACTACAGCTAGCCTATTAAGATCAGTCATGACTTGTATTTGAGTTGGATTACTTAGAGAAGCAATTTGAAACCTACTTCAGTTTTCTGGGCATTGAACTTACGGGTTTTTCCGCCGCGCCAGAGGTTGCCCTTCGTACTGAAATAGCTTTCGACCAACTTCCCTCACTACAGCTAGCCTATTAAGATCAGTCATGACTTGTATTTGAGTTGGATTACTTAGAGAAGCAATTTGAAACCTACTTCAGTTTTCTGGGCATTGAACTTACGGGTTTTTCCGCCACGCCAGAGGTTGCCCTTTTTACTAAAATAGCATTCGGCCAACTTCCCTCACTACAGCTAGCCTATTAAGATCAGTCATGACTTGTATTTGAGTAGGATTACTTAGAGAAGCAATTTGAAACCTACTTCAGTTTTCTGGGCATTGAACTTACGAGTTTTTCCGCCGCACCAAAGGTTGCCCTTCTTACTAAAATAGCTTTCGGCCAACTTCCCTCACTACAGCTAGCCTATTAAGATCAGTCATGACTTGTATTTGAGTTGGATTACTTAGAGAAGCAATTTGAAACCTACTTCAGTTTTCTGGGCATTGAACTTACGGGTTTTTCCGCCGCGCCAGAGGTTGCCCTTCCTACTGAAATAGCTTTTGGCCAACTTCCCTCACTACAGCTAGCCTATTAAGATCAGTCATGACTTGTATTTAGTTGGATTACTTAGAGAAGCAATTTGAAACCTACTTCAGTTTTCTGGGCATTGAACTTACGGGTTTTTCCGCCGCGCCAGAGGTTGCCCTTCGTACTGAAATAGCTTTCGGCCAACTTCCCTCACTACAGCTAGCCTATTAAGATCAGTCATGACTTGTATTTGAGTTGGATTACTTAGAGAAGCAATTTGAAACCTACTTCAGTTTTCTGGGCATTGAACTTACGGGTTTTTCCGCCGCGCCAGAGGTTGCCCTTCCTACTGAAATAGCTTTCGGCCAACTTCCCTCACTACAGCTAGCCTATTAAGATCAGTCATGACTTGTATTTGAGTTGGATTACTTAGAGAAGCAATTTGAAACCTACTTCAGTTTTCTGGGCATTGAACTTACGGGTTTTTCCGCCACGCCAGAGGTTGCCCTTTTTACTAAAATAGCATTCGGCCAACTTCCCTCACTACAGCTAGCCTATTAAGATCAGTCATGACTTGTATTTGAGTAGGATTACTTAGAGAAGCAATTTGAAACCTACTTCAGTTTTCTGGGCATTGAACTTACGAGTTTTTCCGCCGCGCCAGAGGTTGCCCTTCCTACTGAAATAGCTTTCGGCCAACTTCCCTCACTACAGCTAGCCTATTAAGATCAGTCCTGACTTGTATTTTAGTTGGATTACTTAGAGAAGCAATTTGAAACCTACTTCAGTTTTCTGGGCATTGAACTTACGGGTTTTTCCGCCACGCCAGAGGTTGCCCTTTTTACTAAAATAGCTTTCGGCCAACTTCCCTCACTACAGCTAGCCTATTAAGATCAGTCATGACTTGTATTTGAGTAGGATTACTTAGAGAAGCAATTTGAAACCTACTTCAGTTTTCTGGGCATTGAACTTACGAGTTTTTCCGCCGCGCCAGAGGTTGCCCTTCCTACTGAAATACCTTTCGGCCAACTTCCCTCACTACAGCTAGCCTATTAAGATCAGTCATGACTTGTATTTGAGTTGGATTACTTAGAGAAGCAATTTGAAACCTACTTCAGTTTTCTGGGCATTGAACTTACGGGTTTTTCCGCCGCGCCAGAGGTTGCCCTTCCTACTGAAATAGCTTTCGGCCTACTTCCCTCACTACAGCTAGCCTATTAAGATCAGTCATGACTTGTATTTGCGTTGGATTACTTAGAGAAGCAATTTGAAACCTACTTCAGTTTTCTGGGCATTGAACTTACGGGTTTTTCCGCCGCGCCAGAGGTTGCCCTTCTTACTAAAATAGCTTTCGGCCAACTTCCCTTATTACAGGCTAGCCTATTAAGATCAGTCATGACTTGTATTTGAGTTGGATTACTTAGAGAAGCAATTTGAAACCTACTTCAGTTTTCTGGGCATTGAACTTACGGGTTTTTCCGCCGCGCCAGAGGTTGCCCTTCTTACTAAAATAGCTTTCGGCCAACTTCCCTCACTGCAGCTAGCCTATTAAGATCAGTCATGACTTGTATTTGAGTTGATTACTTAGAGAAGCAATTTGAAACCTACTTCAGTTTTCTGGGCATTGAACTTACGGGTTTTTCCGCCGCGCCAGAGGTTGCCCTTCCTACTGAAATAGCTTTCGACCAACTTCCCTCACTACAGCTAGCCTATTAAGATCAGTCATGACTTGTCTTTGAGTTGATTACTTAGAGAAGCAATTTGAAACCTACTTCAGTTTTCTGGGCATTGAACTTACGGGTTTTTCCGCAGCGCCAGAGGTTGCCCTTCCTACTGAAATAGCTTTCGGCCAACTTCCCTCACTTCTGCTAGCCTATTAAGATCAGTCATGGCTTGTATTTGAGTTGGATTACTTAGAGAAGCAATTTGAAACCTACTTCAGTTTTCTGGGCATTGAACTTACGGGTTTTTCCGCCGCGCCAGAGGTTGCCCTTCTTACTAAAATAGCTTTCGGCCAACTTCCCTTACTACAGCTAGCCTATTAAGATCAGTCTTGACTTGTATTTGAGTAGGATTACTTAGAGAAGTAATTTGAAACCTACTTCAGTTTTCTGGGCATTGAACTTACGGGGTTTTCCGCCGCGCCAGAGGTTGCCCTTCTTACTAAAATAGCTTTCGGCCAACTTCGCTCATTACAGCTAGCCTATTAATATCAGTCATGACTTGTATTTGAGTTGGATTACTTAGAGAAGCAATTTGAAACCTACTTCAGTTTTCTGGGCATTGAACTTACGGGTTTTTCCGCCACGCCAGAGGTTGCCCTTCTTACTAAAATAGCTTTTGGCCAACTTCCCTCACTACAGCTAGCCTATTAAGATCAGTCATGACTTGTATTTGAGTTGGATTACTTAGAGAAGCAATTTGAAACCTACTTCAGTTTTCTGGGCATTGAACTTACGGGTTTTTCCGCCACGCCAGAGGTTGCCCTTCTTACTGAAATAGCTTTCGGCCAACTTCCCTCACTACAGCTAGCCTATTAAGATCAGTCATGACTTGTATTTGAGTTGGATTACTTAGAGAAGCAATTTGAAACCTACTTCAGTTTTCTGGGCATTGAACTTACGGGTTTTTCCGCCGCGCCAGAGGTTGCCCTTCGTACTGAAATAGCTTTCGACCAACTTCCCTCACTACAGCTAGCCTATTAAGATCAGTCATGACTTGTATTTGAGTTGGATTACTTAGAGAAGCAATTTGAAACCTACTTCAGTTTTCTGGGCATTGAACTTACGGGTTTTTCCGCCACGCCAGAGGTTGCCCTTTTTACTAAAATAGCATTCGGCCAACTTCCCTCACTACAGCTAGCCTATTAAGATCAGTCATGACTTGTATTTGAGTAGGATTACTTAGAGAAGCAATTTGAAACCTACTTCAGTTTTCTGGGCATTGAACTTACGAGTTTTTCCGCCGCGCCAGAGGTTGCCCTTCCTACTGAAATAGCTTTCGGCCAACTTCCCTCACTACAGCTAGCCTATTAAGATCAGTCCTGACTTGTATTTTAGTTGGATTACTTAGAGAAGCAATTTGAAACCTACTTCAGTTTTCTGGGCATTGAACTTACGGGTTTTTCCGCCACGCCAGAGGTTGCCCTTTTTACTAAAATAGCTTTCGGCCAACTTCCCTCACTA
Source organism: Palaemon carinicauda (assembly GCF_036898095.1). Lineage (NCBI taxonomy): Eukaryota > Metazoa > Arthropoda > Malacostraca > Decapoda > Palaemonidae > Palaemon > Palaemon carinicauda. The sequence continues at coordinate 135,606,031 of NC_090726.1, read as the reverse complement.
CAGCTAGCCTATTAAGATCAGTCATGACTTGTATTTGAGTAGGATTACTTAGAGAAGCAATTTGAAACCTACTTCAGTTTTCTGGGCATTGAACTTACGAGTTTTTCCGCCGCGCCAGAGGTTGCCCTTCCTACTGAAATACCTTTCGGCCAACTTCCCTCACTACAGCTAGCCTATTAAGATCAGTCATGACTTGTATTTGAGTTGGATTACTTAGAGAAGCAATTTGAAACCTACTTCAGTTTTCTGGGCATTGAACTTACGGGTTTTTCCGCCGCGCCAGAGGTTGCCCTTCCTACTGAAATAGCTTTCGGCCTACTTCCCTCACTACAGCTAGCCTATTAAGATCAGTCATGACTTGTATTTGCGTTGGATTACTTAGAGAAGCAATTTGAAACCTACTTCAGTTTTCTGGGCATTGAACTTACGGGTTTTTCCGCCGCGCCAGAGGTTGCCCTTCTTACTAAAATAGCTTTCGGCCAACTTCCCTTATTACAGGCTAGCCTATTAAGATCAGTCATGACTTGTATTTGAGTTGGATTACTTAGAGAAGCAATTTGAAACCTACTTCAGTTTTCTGGGCATTGAACTTACGGGTTTTTCCGCCGCGCCAGAGGTTGCCCTTCTTACTAAAATAGCTTTCGGCCAACTTCCCTCACTGCAGCTAGCCTATTAAGATCAGTCATGACTTGTATTTGAGTTGATTACTTAGAGAAGCAATTTGAAACCTACTTCAGTTTTCTGGGCATTGAACTTACGGGTTTTTCCGCCGCGCCAGAGGTTGCCCTTCCTACTGAAATAGCTTTCGACCAACTTCCCTCACTACAGCTAGCCTATTAAGATCAGTCATGACTTGTCTTTGAGTTGATTACTTAGAGAAGCAATTTGAAACCTACTTCAGTTTTCTGGGCATTGAACTTACGGGTTTTTCCGCAGCGCCAGAGGTTGCCCTTCCTACTGAAATAGCTTTCGGCCAACTTCCCTCACTTCTGCTAGCCTATTAAGATCAGTCATGGCTTGTATTTGAGTTGGATTACTTAGAGAAGCAATTTGAAACCTACTTCAGTTTTCTGGGCATTGAACTTACGGGTTTTTCCGCCGCGCCAGAGGTTGCCCTTCTTACTAAAATAGCTTTCGGCCAACTTCCCTTACTACAGCTAGCCTATTAAGATCAGTCTTGACTTGTATTTGAGTAGGATTACTTAGAGAAGTAATTTGAAACCTACTTCAGTTTTCTGGGCATTGAACTTACGGGGTTTTCCGCCGCGCCAGAGGTTGCCCTTCTTACTAAAATAGCTTTCGGCCAACTTCGCTCATTACAGCTAGCCTATTAATATCAGTCATGACTTGTATTTGAGTTGGATTACTTAGAGAAGCAATTTGAAACCTACTTCAGTTTTCTGGGCATTGAACTTACGGGTTTTTCCGCCACGCCAGAGGTTGCCCTTCTTACTAAAATAGCTTTTGGCCAACTTCCCTCACTACAGCTAGCCTATTAAGATCAGTCATGACTTGTATTTGAGTTGGATTACTTAGAGAAGCAATTTGAAACCTACTTCAGTTTTCTGGGCATTGAACTTACGGGTTTTTCCGCCACGCCAGAGGTTGCCCTTCTTACTGAAATAGCTTTCGGCCAACTTCCCTCACTACAGCTAGCCTATTAAGATCAGTCATGACTTGTATTTGAGTTGGATTACTTAGAGAAGCAATTTGAAACCTACTTCAGTTTTCTGGGCATTGAACTTACGGGTTTTTCCGCTGCGCCAGAGGTTGCCCTTCGTACTGAAATAGCTTTCGACCAACTTCCCTCACTACAGCTAGCCTATTAAGATCAGTCATGACTTGTATTTGAGTTGGATTACTTAGAGAAGCAATTTGAAACCTACTTCAGTTTTCTGGGCATTGAACTTACGGGTTTTTCCGCCGCGCCAGAGGTTGCCCTTCGTACTGAAATAGCTTTCGGCCAACTTCCCTCACTACAGCTAGCGTATTAGTAGTCAGTCGTGACTGATGATATTTGAAATTCAGTGGTAAAGCCAGGGGTCATTGTTTTGCCAGGCGGTGAAGCCAAGCATCATATTTAGGCCTGGCGGTGTAGCCAAGCGTCATTATTGTACCGGGCGGTAAAGCCAAGCGGACCAGGCAGTGAAGCCAAGCGCCATTGTAAGCCGGGCGGTGAAGCAAGCGGGCCAGGCAGTGAAGCCAAGTGCCATTGTAAGACGGGCGGTGAAGCCTAGCACCATTTTTGGATCGGGCGATGAAGCCAAGCGCCATTATTTTGCCGGGCGGTAAAGCCAAGCGGGCCAGGCGGTAAAGCCAAGCGCCATTATTGTGCCGGGCGGTAAAGCCAAGTGGGCCAGGCGGTGAAGCCAAGCGCCATTGTAGGCCGGGCGGTGAAGCCAAGCGGGCCAGGCGGTGAAGCCAAGCGGGCCAGGCGGTGAAGCCAAGCGCCATTGTAAGCTCGGCGGTGAAGCCAAGCGCCATTGTTGAACCGTGCGATGAAGCCAAGCGCCATTGTAAGCTGGGCGGTGAAGCCAAGCGCCATTGTAAGCCGGGCGGTGAAGCCAAGCACCATTGTATGCCGGGCGGTGAAGCGAAGCAGGCCAGGCGGTGAAGCCAAGCGCCATTGTAAGCCAGGCGGTGAAGCCAAGCGCCATTTTTGGGCCGGGCGATGAAGCCAAGCGCCATTGTAAGCCGGGCGATGAAGCCAAGCGCCATTGTAAGCCGGGCGGTGAAGCCAAGTGCCATTGTAAGCCGGGCGGTGAAGCCAAGCGCCATTGTAAGCTGGGCGGTGAAGCCAAGCGGGCCAGGCGGTGAAGCCAAGCGCCATTGTAAGCCAGGCGGTGAAGCCAAGCACCATTGTTGGTCCGGGCGATGAAGCCAAGCACCATTGTTGGGCCGGTCGATGAAGCCAAGCGCCATTGTTGGGCCGGGCGGTGAAGCCAAGCGCCATTGTAAGCCGGGCGGTGAAGCCAAGCGCCATTTTAAGCTGGGCAGTGAAGCCAAGCGGGCCAGACGGCGAAGCCAAGCGCCATTGTAAGCCAGGCGGTGGAGCCAAGAACCATTGTTGGTCCGGGCGATGAAGCCAAGGGCCATTGTAAGCCGGGTGGTGAAGCCAAGCGCCATTGTAAGCTAGGCGGTGAAGCCAAGCGGGCCAGGAAGTGAAGCCAAGCGCCATTGTAAGCCGGGCGGTGAAGCCAAGCGGGCCAGGCGGTGAAGCCAAGCGCCATTGAAAGCCGGGCGGTAAAGCCAAGCGGGCCAGGCGGTGAAGCCAAGCGCCATTGTTGGGCCGGGCGATGAAGCCAAGCGCCATTGTAAGCCGGGTGGTGAAGCCAAGCGCCATTGTAAGCCGGGCGGTGAAGCCAAGCGGGCCAGGCGGTGAAGCCAAGAGCCATTTTAAGCCGGGCGGTAAAGCCAAGCGGGCCAGGCGGTGAAGCCAAGCGCTATTGTAAGCCGGGCGGTAAAGCCAAGCTGGCCAGGCGGTGAAGCCAAGCGCCATTGTAAGCCGGGCGGTAAAGCCAAGCGGGCCAGGCAGTGAAGCCAAGCACCATTGTAAGCCGGGCGGTGAAGCCAAGCACCATTGTTGGGCCGGGTGATGAAGCCAAGTGCCATTGTAAGCCGGGCGATGAAGCCAAGCGCCATTGTAAGCCGGGCGATGAAGCCAAGCGCCATTATAAGCCGGGCAGTGAAGCCAAGCGGGCCAGGCAGTGAAGCCAAGCGCCATTGTAAGCCGGGCGGTGAAGCCAAGCGCCATTGTAAGCTGGGCTGTGAAGCCAAGCGCCATTGTAAGCCGGGTGGTGAAGCCAAGCGCCATTGTAAGCCGGGTGGTGAAGCCAAGCGGGCCAGGCGGTGAAGCCAAGCGCCATTGTAAGTCAGGTGGTGAAGCCAAGCGGGCCTGGCGGTGAAGCCAAGCGCCATTGTAGGCCGGGCGGTAAAGCTAAGCGGGCATGGCAGTGAAGCCAAGCGCCTTTGTAAGCCGGGCGGTGAAGCCAAGCATCATTTTTGGGCCGGGTGATGAAGCCAAGCGCCATTGTAAGCCGGGCGATGAAGCCAAGCGCCATTGTAAGCCGGGCGATGAAGGCAAGCGCCATTTTAAGCCGGGCAGTGAAGCCAAGCGGGCCAGGCGGTGAAGCCAAGCGTCATTATAAGCTGGGCGGTGAAGCCAAGCGCCATTGTAAGCCAGGCGGTGAAGCCAAGAGGGCCAGGAAGTGAAGCCAAGCGCCATTGTAAGCCGGGCAGTGAAGCCAAGCGGGCCAGGCGGTGAAGCCAAGCGCCATTGAAAGCCGGGCGGTAAAGCCAAGCGGGCCAGGCGGTGAAGCCAAGCGCCATTGTTGGGCCGGGCGATGAAGCCAAGCGCCATTGTAAGCCGGGTGGTGAAGCCAAGCGCCATTGTAAGCCGGGCGGTGAAGCCAAGCGGGCCAGGCGGTGAAGCCAAGAGCCATTTTAAGCCGGGCGGTAAAGCCAAGCGGGCCAGGCGGTGAAGCCAAGCGCTATTGTAAGCCGGGCGGTAAAGCCAAGCTGGCCAGGCGGTGAAGCCAAGCGCCATTGTAAGCCGGGCGGTAAAGCCAAGCGGGCCAGGCAGTGAAGCCAAGCGCCGTTGTAAGCCGGGCGGTGAAGCCAAGCGCCATTGTTGGGCCGGGTGATGAAGCCAAGCGCCATTGTAAGCCGGGCGATGAAGCCAAGCGCCATTGTAAGCTGGGCTGTGAAGCCAAGCGCCATTGTAAGCCGGGCGGTGAAGCCAAGCGGGCCAGGCGGTGAAGCCAAGCGCCATTGTAAGTCGGGTGGTGAAGCCAAGCGGGCCTGGCGGTGAAGCCAAGCGCCATTGTAGGCCGGGCGGTAAAGCTAAGCGGGCATGGCAGTGAAGCCAAGCGCCTTTGTAAGCCGGGCGGTGAAGCCAAGCGTCATTGTTGAGCCGGGTGATGAAGCCAAGCGCCATTGTAAGCCGGGCGATGAAGCCAAGCGCCATTGTAAGCCGGGCGATGAAGCCAAGCGCCATTTTAAGCCGGGCAGTGAAGCCAAGCGGGCCAGGCGGTGAAGCCGAACGTCATTGTAAGCTGGGCGGTGAAGCCAAGCGCCATTGTAAGCCGGGCGGTGAAGCCAAGCAATATTGTAAGCCAGGCGGTGAAGCCAAGCACCATTGTAAGCCGGGCGGTGAAGCCAAGCACCATTGTAAGCCGGGCGAAGCCAAGCGGGCCAGGCGGTGAAGCCAAGCGCCATTGTAAGCCGGGCGGTGAAGCCAAGCGCCATTGTAAGCCGGGCGGTGAAGCCAAGCGCCATTGTTGGGCCGGGTGATGAAGCCAAGCGCCATTGTAAGCCGGGCGATGAAGCTAAGCGCCATTGTAAGCCGGGCGATGAAGCCAAGCGCCATTGTAAGCCGGGCAGTGAAGCCAAGCGGGCCAGGCAGTGAAGCCAAGCGCCATTGTAAGCCGGGCGGTGAAGCCAAGCGCCATTGTAAGCTGGGCTGTGAAGCCAAGCGCCATTGTAAGCCGGGCGGTGAAGCCAAGCGGGCCAGGCGGTGAAGCCAAGCGCCATTATAAGTCGGGCGGTGAAGCCAAGCGGGCCGGGCGGTGAAGCCAAGCGCCATTGTAGGCCGGGCGGTAAAGCCAAGCGGGCATGGCAGTGAAGCCAAGCGCCTTTGAAAGCCGGGCGGTGAAGCCAAGCGTCATTGTTGGGCCGGGTGATGAAGCCAAGCGCCATTGAAAGCCGGGCGATGATGCCAAGCGCCATTGTAAGCCGGGCGATGAAGCCAAGCGCCATTTTAAGCCGGGCAATGAAGCCAAGCGGGCCAGGCGGTGAAGCCAAGCGTCATAGTAAGCTGGGCGGTGAAGCCAAGTGCCATTGTAAGCCGGGCGGTGAAGCCAAGCACCATTGTAAGCCAGGCGGTGAAGTCAAGCGCCATTGTAAGCCGGGCGGTGAAGCCAAGCACCATTGTAAGCCGGGCGAAGCCAAGCGGGCCAGGCGGTGAAGCCAAGCGCCATTGTAAGCCGGGCGGTGAAGCCAAGC
>NC_090726.1:135586247-135599528 GCF_036898095.1 Palaemon carinicauda | reverse complement strand
CGGCCAACTTCGCTCATTACAGCTAGCCTATTAATATCAGTCATGACTTGTATTTGAGTTGGATTACTTAGAGAAGCAATTTGAAACCTACTTCAGTTTTCTGGGCATTGAACTTACGGGTTTTTCCGCCACGCCAGAGGTTGCCCTTCTTACTAAAATAGCTTTTGGCCAACTTCCCTCACTACAGCTAGCCTATTAAGATCAGTCATGACTTGTATTTGAGTTGGATTACTTAGAGAAGCAATTTGAAACCTACTTCAGTTTTCTGGGCATTGAACTTACGGGTTTTTCCGCCACGCCAGAGGTTGCCCTTCTTACTGAAATAGCTTTCGGCCAACTTCCCTCACTACAGCTAGCCTATTAAGATCAGTCATGACTTGTATTTGAGTTGGATTACTTAGAGAAGCAATTTGAAACCTACTTCAGTTTTCTGGGCATTGAACTTACGGGTTTTTCCGCCGCGCCAGAGGTTGCCCTTCGTACTGAAATAGCTTTCGACCAACTTCCCTCACTACAGCTAGCCTATTAAGATCAGTCATGACTTGTATTTGAGTTGGATTACTTAGAGAAGCAATTTGAAACCTACTTCAGTTTTCTGGGCATTGAACTTACGGGTTTTTCCGCCACGCCAGAGGTTGCCCTTTTTACTAAAATAGCATTCGGCCAACTTCCCTCACTACAGCTAGCCTATTAAGATCAGTCATGACTTGTATTTGAGTAGGATTACTTAGAGAAGCAATTTGAAACCTACTTCAGTTTTCTGGGCATTGAACTTACGAGTTTTTCCGCCGCGCCAGAGGTTGCCCTTCCTACTGAAATAGCTTTCGGCCAACTTCCCTCACTACAGCTAGCCTATTAAGATCAGTCCTGACTTGTATTTTAGTTGGATTACTTAGAGAAGCAATTTGAAACCTACTTCAGTTTTCTGGGCATTGAACTTACGGGTTTTTCCGCCACGCCAGAGGTTGCCCTTTTTACTAAAATAGCTTTCGGCCAACTTCCCTCACTACAGCTAGCCTATTAAGATCAGTCATGACTTGTATTTGAGTAGGATTACTTAGAGAAGCAATTTGAAACCTACTTCAGTTTTCTGGGCATTGAACTTACGAGTTTTTCCGCCGCGCCAGAGGTTGCCCTTCCTACTGAAATACCTTTCGGCCAACTTCCCTCACTACAGCTAGCCTATTAAGATCAGTCATGACTTGTATTTGAGTTGGATTACTTAGAGAAGCAATTTGAAACCTACTTCAGTTTTCTGGGCATTGAACTTACGGGTTTTTCCGCCGCGCCAGAGGTTGCCCTTCCTACTGAAATAGCTTTCGGCCTACTTCCCTCACTACAGCTAGCCTATTAAGATCAGTCATGACTTGTATTTGCGTTGGATTACTTAGAGAAGCAATTTGAAACCTACTTCAGTTTTCTGGGCATTGAACTTACGGGTTTTTCCGCCGCGCCAGAGGTTGCCCTTCTTACTAAAATAGCTTTCGGCCAACTTCCCTTATTACAGGCTAGCCTATTAAGATCAGTCATGACTTGTATTTGAGTTGGATTACTTAGAGAAGCAATTTGAAACCTACTTCAGTTTTCTGGGCATTGAACTTACGGGTTTTTCCGCCGCGCCAGAGGTTGCCCTTCTTACTAAAATAGCTTTCGGCCAACTTCCCTCACTGCAGCTAGCCTATTAAGATCAGTCATGACTTGTATTTGAGTTGATTACTTAGAGAAGCAATTTGAAACCTACTTCAGTTTTCTGGGCATTGAACTTACGGGTTTTTCCGCCGCGCCAGAGGTTGCCCTTCCTACTGAAATAGCTTTCGACCAACTTCCCTCACTACAGCTAGCCTATTAAGATCAGTCATGACTTGTCTTTGAGTTGATTACTTAGAGAAGCAATTTGAAACCTACTTCAGTTTTCTGGGCATTGAACTTACGGGTTTTTCCGCAGCGCCAGAGGTTGCCCTTCCTACTGAAATAGCTTTCGGCCAACTTCCCTCACTTCTGCTAGCCTATTAAGATCAGTCATGGCTTGTATTTGAGTTGGATTACTTAGAGAAGCAATTTGAAACCTACTTCAGTTTTCTGGGCATTGAACTTACGGGTTTTTCCGCCGCGCCAGAGGTTGCCCTTCTTACTAAAATAGCTTTCGGCCAACTTCCCTTACTACAGCTAGCCTATTAAGATCAGTCTTGACTTGTATTTGAGTAGGATTACTTAGAGAAGTAATTTGAAACCTACTTCAGTTTTCTGGGCATTGAACTTACGGGGTTTTCCGCCGCGCCAGAGGTTGCCCTTCTTACTAAAATAGCTTTCGGCCAACTTCGCTCATTACAGCTAGCCTATTAATATCAGTCATGACTTGTATTTGAGTTGGATTACTTAGAGAAGCAATTTGAAACCTACTTCAGTTTTCTGGGCATTGAACTTACGGGTTTTTCCGCCACGCCAGAGGTTGCCCTTCTTACTAAAATAGCTTTTGGCCAACTTCCCTCACTACAGCTAGCCTATTAAGATCAGTCATGACTTGTATTTGAGTTGGATTACTTAGAGAAGCAATTTGAAACCTACTTCAGTTTTCTGGGCATTGAACTTACGGGTTTTTCCGCCACGCCAGAGGTTGCCCTTCTTACTGAAATAGCTTTCGGCCAACTTCCCTCACTACAGCTAGCCTATTAAGATCAGTCATGACTTGTATTTGAGTTGGATTACTTAGAGAAGCAATTTGAAACCTACTTCAGTTTTCTGGGCATTGAACTTACGGGTTTTTCCGCTGCGCCAGAGGTTGCCCTTCGTACTGAAATAGCTTTCGACCAACTTCCCTCACTACAGCTAGCCTATTAAGATCAGTCATGACTTGTATTTGAGTTGGATTACTTAGAGAAGCAATTTGAAACCTACTTCAGTTTTCTGGGCATTGAACTTACGGGTTTTTCCGCCGCGCCAGAGGTTGCCCTTCGTACTGAAATAGCTTTCGGCCAACTTCCCTCACTACAGCTAGCGTATTAGTAGTCAGTCGTGACTGATGATATTTGAAATTCAGTGGTAAAGCCAGGGGTCATTGTTTTGCCAGGCGGTGAAGCCAAGCATCATATTTAGGCCTGGCGGTGTAGCCAAGCGTCATTATTGTACCGGGCGGTAAAGCCAAGCGGACCAGGCAGTGAAGCCAAGCGCCATTGTAAGCCGGGCGGTGAAGCAAGCGGGCCAGGCAGTGAAGCCAAGTGCCATTGTAAGACGGGCGGTGAAGCCTAGCACCATTTTTGGATCGGGCGATGAAGCCAAGCGCCATTATTTTGCCGGGCGGTAAAGCCAAGCGGGCCAGGCGGTAAAGCCAAGCGCCATTATTGTGCCGGGCGGTAAAGCCAAGTGGGCCAGGCGGTGAAGCCAAGCGCCATTGTAGGCCGGGCGGTGAAGCCAAGCGGGCCAGGCGGTGAAGCCAAGCGGGCCAGGCGGTGAAGCCAAGCGCCATTGTAAGCTCGGCGGTGAAGCCAAGCGCCATTGTTGAACCGTGCGATGAAGCCAAGCGCCATTGTAAGCTGGGCGGTGAAGCCAAGCGCCATTGTAAGCCGGGCGGTGAAGCCAAGCACCATTGTATGCCGGGCGGTGAAGCGAAGCAGGCCAGGCGGTGAAGCCAAGCGCCATTGTAAGCCAGGCGGTGAAGCCAAGCGCCATTTTTGGGCCGGGCGATGAAGCCAAGCGCCATTGTAAGCCGGGCGATGAAGCCAAGCGCCATTGTAAGCCGGGCGGTGAAGCCAAGTGCCATTGTAAGCCGGGCGGTGAAGCCAAGCGCCATTGTAAGCTGGGCGGTGAAGCCAAGCGGGCCAGGCGGTGAAGCCAAGCGCCATTGTAAGCCAGGCGGTGAAGCCAAGCACCATTGTTGGTCCGGGCGATGAAGCCAAGCACCATTGTTGGGCCGGTCGATGAAGCCAAGCGCCATTGTTGGGCCGGGCGGTGAAGCCAAGCGCCATTGTAAGCCGGGCGGTGAAGCCAAGCGCCATTTTAAGCTGGGCAGTGAAGCCAAGCGGGCCAGACGGCGAAGCCAAGCGCCATTGTAAGCCAGGCGGTGGAGCCAAGAACCATTGTTGGTCCGGGCGATGAAGCCAAGGGCCATTGTAAGCCGGGTGGTGAAGCCAAGCGCCATTGTAAGCTAGGCGGTGAAGCCAAGCGGGCCAGGAAGTGAAGCCAAGCGCCATTGTAAGCCGGGCGGTGAAGCCAAGCGGGCCAGGCGGTGAAGCCAAGCGCCATTGAAAGCCGGGCGGTAAAGCCAAGCGGGCCAGGCGGTGAAGCCAAGCGCCATTGTTGGGCCGGGCGATGAAGCCAAGCGCCATTGTAAGCCGGGTGGTGAAGCCAAGCGCCATTGTAAGCCGGGCGGTGAAGCCAAGCGGGCCAGGCGGTGAAGCCAAGAGCCATTTTAAGCCGGGCGGTAAAGCCAAGCGGGCCAGGCGGTGAAGCCAAGCGCTATTGTAAGCCGGGCGGTAAAGCCAAGCTGGCCAGGCGGTGAAGCCAAGCGCCATTGTAAGCCGGGCGGTAAAGCCAAGCGGGCCAGGCAGTGAAGCCAAGCACCATTGTAAGCCGGGCGGTGAAGCCAAGCACCATTGTTGGGCCGGGTGATGAAGCCAAGTGCCATTGTAAGCCGGGCGATGAAGCCAAGCGCCATTGTAAGCCGGGCGATGAAGCCAAGCGCCATTATAAGCCGGGCAGTGAAGCCAAGCGGGCCAGGCAGTGAAGCCAAGCGCCATTGTAAGCCGGGCGGTGAAGCCAAGCGCCATTGTAAGCTGGGCTGTGAAGCCAAGCGCCATTGTAAGCCGGGTGGTGAAGCCAAGCGCCATTGTAAGCCGGGTGGTGAAGCCAAGCGGGCCAGGCGGTGAAGCCAAGCGCCATTGTAAGTCAGGTGGTGAAGCCAAGCGGGCCTGGCGGTGAAGCCAAGCGCCATTGTAGGCCGGGCGGTAAAGCTAAGCGGGCATGGCAGTGAAGCCAAGCGCCTTTGTAAGCCGGGCGGTGAAGCCAAGCATCATTTTTGGGCCGGGTGATGAAGCCAAGCGCCATTGTAAGCCGGGCGATGAAGCCAAGCGCCATTGTAAGCCGGGCGATGAAGGCAAGCGCCATTTTAAGCCGGGCAGTGAAGCCAAGCGGGCCAGGCGGTGAAGCCAAGCGTCATTATAAGCTGGGCGGTGAAGCCAAGCGCCATTGTAAGCCAGGCGGTGAAGCCAAGAGGGCCAGGAAGTGAAGCCAAGCGCCATTGTAAGCCGGGCAGTGAAGCCAAGCGGGCCAGGCGGTGAAGCCAAGCGCCATTGAAAGCCGGGCGGTAAAGCCAAGCGGGCCAGGCGGTGAAGCCAAGCGCCATTGTTGGGCCGGGCGATGAAGCCAAGCGCCATTGTAAGCCGGGTGGTGAAGCCAAGCGCCATTGTAAGCCGGGCGGTGAAGCCAAGCGGGCCAGGCGGTGAAGCCAAGAGCCATTTTAAGCCGGGCGGTAAAGCCAAGCGGGCCAGGCGGTGAAGCCAAGCGCTATTGTAAGCCGGGCGGTAAAGCCAAGCTGGCCAGGCGGTGAAGCCAAGCGCCATTGTAAGCCGGGCGGTAAAGCCAAGCGGGCCAGGCAGTGAAGCCAAGCGCCGTTGTAAGCCGGGCGGTGAAGCCAAGCGCCATTGTTGGGCCGGGTGATGAAGCCAAGCGCCATTGTAAGCCGGGCGATGAAGCCAAGCGCCATTGTAAGCTGGGCTGTGAAGCCAAGCGCCATTGTAAGCCGGGCGGTGAAGCCAAGCGGGCCAGGCGGTGAAGCCAAGCGCCATTGTAAGTCGGGTGGTGAAGCCAAGCGGGCCTGGCGGTGAAGCCAAGCGCCATTGTAGGCCGGGCGGTAAAGCTAAGCGGGCATGGCAGTGAAGCCAAGCGCCTTTGTAAGCCGGGCGGTGAAGCCAAGCGTCATTGTTGAGCCGGGTGATGAAGCCAAGCGCCATTGTAAGCCGGGCGATGAAGCCAAGCGCCATTGTAAGCCGGGCGATGAAGCCAAGCGCCATTTTAAGCCGGGCAGTGAAGCCAAGCGGGCCAGGCGGTGAAGCCGAACGTCATTGTAAGCTGGGCGGTGAAGCCAAGCGCCATTGTAAGCCGGGCGGTGAAGCCAAGCAATATTGTAAGCCAGGCGGTGAAGCCAAGCACCATTGTAAGCCGGGCGGTGAAGCCAAGCACCATTGTAAGCCGGGCGAAGCCAAGCGGGCCAGGCGGTGAAGCCAAGCGCCATTGTAAGCCGGGCGGTGAAGCCAAGCGCCATTGTAAGCCGGGCGGTGAAGCCAAGCGCCATTGTTGGGCCGGGTGATGAAGCCAAGCGCCATTGTAAGCCGGGCGATGAAGCTAAGCGCCATTGTAAGCCGGGCGATGAAGCCAAGCGCCATTGTAAGCCGGGCAGTGAAGCCAAGCGGGCCAGGCAGTGAAGCCAAGCGCCATTGTAAGCCGGGCGGTGAAGCCAAGCGCCATTGTAAGCTGGGCTGTGAAGCCAAGCGCCATTGTAAGCCGGGCGGTGAAGCCAAGCGGGCCAGGCGGTGAAGCCAAGCGCCATTATAAGTCGGGCGGTGAAGCCAAGCGGGCCGGGCGGTGAAGCCAAGCGCCATTGTAGGCCGGGCGGTAAAGCCAAGCGGGCATGGCAGTGAAGCCAAGCGCCTTTGAAAGCCGGGCGGTGAAGCCAAGCGTCATTGTTGGGCCGGGTGATGAAGCCAAGCGCCATTGAAAGCCGGGCGATGATGCCAAGCGCCATTGTAAGCCGGGCGATGAAGCCAAGCGCCATTTTAAGCCGGGCAATGAAGCCAAGCGGGCCAGGCGGTGAAGCCAAGCGTCATAGTAAGCTGGGCGGTGAAGCCAAGTGCCATTGTAAGCCGGGCGGTGAAGCCAAGCACCATTGTAAGCCAGGCGGTGAAGTCAAGCGCCATTGTAAGCCGGGCGGTGAAGCCAAGCACCATTGTAAGCCGGGCGAAGCCAAGCGGGCCAGGCGGTGAAGCCAAGCGCCATTGTAAGCCGGGCGGTGAAGCCAAGCGCCATTTTTGGGCCGGGCGGTGAAGCCAAGCGCCATTGTTGGGCCGGGCGGTGAAGCTAAGCGCCATTGTTGGGCCGGGCGGTAAAGCCAAGCAGGCCAGGTGGTGAAGCCAAGCGCCATTGTAAGCTGGGCGGTAAAGCCAAGCAGGCCAGGCGGTGAAGCCAATCGCCATTGTAAGCCGGGCGGTGAAGCCAATCGCCATTGTTGTGCCGAGCGATGAAGCCAAGCGCCATTGTAAGCCGGGCGGTGAAGCCAAGCGCCATTGTAAGCCGGGTGGTGAAGCCAAGCGCCATTGTAAGCTGGGAGGTAAAGCCAAGTGGGCCAGGCGGTGAAGCCAAGCGCCATTGTAAGCCGGGCGGTGAAGCCAAGCGCCATTGTTGTGCCGAGCGATGAAGCCAAGCGCCATTGTAAGCCGGGCGGTAAAGCCAAGCGCAATTGTAAGCCGGGCGATGAAGCCAAGCGCCATTGTAAGCCGGGTGGTGAAGCCAAGCGCCATTGAAAGCCGGGCGGTAAAGCCAAGCGGTCCAGGCAGTGAAGCCAAGAGCCATTGTAAACTGGGCGGTGAAGCCAAGTGTCCTTGTTTTGCCGAGCGATGAAGCCAAGCGCCATTGTAAGTCGGGCGGTGAAGCCAAGCGCCATTGTAAGCCGGCTCGTGAAGCCAAGCGCCATTGTAAGCCGGCTGGTGAAGCGAAGCGGGCCAGGCGGTGAAGCCAAGCGCCATTGTAAGCCGGGCGGTGAAGCCAAGCGCCATTGTTGGGCTGGGCGATGAAGCCAAGCGCCATTGTAAGCCGGGCAGTGAAGCCAAGCGCCATTGTAAGCCGGGCGGTGAAGCCAAGCGCCATTGTAAGCCGAGCGGTGAAGCCAAGCGGGCCATGCAGTGAAGCCAAGCGGGCCAGGCGGTGAAGCCAAGCGCCATTGTAAGCGGGGCTGTGAAGCCAAGCGGGCCAGGCGGTGAAGCCAAGCGCTATTGTTGGGCCGGGCGGTGAAGCCAAGCGCCATTGTTTTGCTGGGCGGTAAAGCCAAGCGGGCCAGGTGGTGAAGCCAAGCGCCATTGTAAGCCGGGCGGTGAAGCCAAGCGTCATTGTTTTGCTGGGCGGTAAAGCCAAGCGGGCTAGGTGGTGAAGCCAAGCGCCATTGTAAGCCGGGCGGTGAAGCCAAGCGCCATTGTAAGCCGGGCGGTGAAGCCAAGCACCATTGTAAGCCAGGCGGTGAAGTCAAGCGCCATTGTAAGCCGGGCGGTGAAGCCAAGCACCATTGTAAGCCGGGCGAAGCCAAGCGGGCCAGGCGGTGAAGCCAAGCGCCATTGTAAGCCGGGCGGTGAAGCCAAGCGCCATTTTTGGGCCGGGTGGTGAAGCCAAGCGCCATTGTTGGGCCGGGCGGTGAAGCTAAGCGCCATTGTTGGGCCGGGCGGTAAAGCCAAGCAGGCCAGGTGGTGAAGCCAAGCGCCATTGTAAGCTGGGCGGTAAAGCCAAGCAGGCCAGGCGGTGAAGCCAAGCGCCATTGTAAGCCGGGCGGTGAAGCCAATCGCCATTGTTGTGCCGAGCGATGAAGCCAAGCGCCATTGTAAGCCGGGCGGTGAAGCCAAGCGCCATTGTAAGCCGGGTGGTGAAGCCAAGCGCCATTGTAAGCTGGGAGGTAAAGCCAAGTGGGCCAGGCGGTGAAGCCAATCGCCATTGTAAGCCGGGCGGTGAAGCCAAGCGCCATTGTTGTGCCGAGCGATGAAGCCAAGCGCCATTGTAAGCCGGGCGGTAAAGCCAAGCGCAATTGTAAGCCGGGCGATGAAGCCAAGCGCCATTGTAAGCCGGGTGGTGAAGCCAAGCGCCATTGTAAGCCGGGCGGTAAAGCCAAGCGGTCCAGGCAGTGAAGCCAAGCGCCATTGTAAACCGGGCGGTGAAGCCAAGTGTCATTGTTTTGCCGAGCGATGAAGCCAAGCGCCATTGTAAGTCGGGCGGTGAAGCCAAGCGCCATTGTAAGCCGGCTCGTGAAGCCAAGCGCCATTGTAAGCCGGCTGGTGAAGCCAAGCGGGCCAGGCGGTGAAGCCAAGCGCCATTGTAAGCCGGGCGGTGAAGCCAAGCGCCATTGTTGGGCTGGGCGATGAAGCCAAGCGCCATTGTAAGCCGGGCGGTGAAGCCAAGCGCCATTGTAAGCCGGGCGGTGAAGCCAAGCGCCATTGTAAGCCGGGCGGTGAAGCCAAGCGGGCCATGCAGTGAAGCCAAGCGGGCCAGGCGGTGAAGCCAAGCGCCATTGTAAGCGGGGCTGTGAAGCCAAGCGGGCCAGGCGGTGAAGCCAAGTGCTATTGTTGGGCCGGGCGGTGAAGCCAAGCGCAATTGTTTTGCTGGGCGGTAAAGCCAAGCGGACCAGGTGGTGAAGCCAAGCGCCATTGTAAGCCGGGCGGTGAAGCCAAGCGTCATTGTTTTGCTGGGCGGTAAAGCCAAGCGGGCTAGGTGGTGAAGCCAAGCGCCATTGTAAGCCGGGCGGTGAAGCCAAGCGCCATTGTTGGGCCGGGCGATGAAGCCAGGCGCCATTGTAAACCGGGCGATGAAGCCAAGTGCCATTGTATGCCGGGCAGTTAAGCCAAGCGGGCCAGGTGGTGAAGCCAAGCGGCATTGTAAGCCGGGCGGTGAAGCCAAGCGCCATTGTAAGCCGGGCGGTGAAGCAAAGCGCCATTGTAAGCCGGGTGGTGAAGCCAAGCGCCATGGTAAGCCGGGCGATGAAGCCAAGCTGGCCAGGCGGTGAAGTCAAGCGCCATTGTTGTGCCGGGTGATGAAGCCAAGCGCCATTGTTGTGCCGGGCGATAAAGCCAAGCGCCATTGTAAGCCGGGCGATGAAGCCAAGCGCCATTGTAAGCCGGGCGGTAAAGCCAAGCGCCATTTTAAGCCGGGCGGTGAAGCCAAGCGGGCCAGGCGGTGAAGCCAAGCGCCATTGTAAGCCGGGCGGTGAAGCCAAGCGTCATTGTAAGCCGGGCGGTGAAGCCAAGCGCCATTGTATGCCGGCGGTGAAGCCAAGCGCCATTTTAAGCCGGGCGATGAAGCCAAGTGGGCCAGGCGGTGAAGCCAAGCGCCATTGTAAGCTGGGCGATGAAGCCAAGCGCCATTTTTGTGCCGGGCGATGAAGCCAAGCGGGCCAGGCGGTGAAGCCAAGCTCCATTGTTGGGCCGGGCAGTGAAGCCAAGTGGGCCAGGTGGTGAAGCCAAGCGCCATTTTAGGCCAGGCGGTGAAGCCAATCATTATTGTTGGGCCGGTCGGCGAAGCCTAGTGGGCAGTACGGTGAAGCCAAGCATCAATTTTTGGCCGGTTGGTGAAGCCAAACGTCATTTTACCCACTTAAACAAGACATGATCATTCATCATTCAGAGTTTCTTCACCTGCATAGCCAGTCCTTAAGCCTAAAAAAAAGACCTTAAACCTAAGAAAAAAACCTTAAACCTAAAAAAAAAAACCTTTAACCTAAAAAAAAAAGAAGAAAAAGAAGATACTATTCCTTTCATAAAATTGTGAGGGCATCAACTCGCCAATTGTAAGGACCAAAACTTACTCTGTTCATCCCAGTTCTTAAACCTTCATCAGCAGCCATTTGATATCAGAACACCTTTCCAGACTGACCTGCTCCGAAGAAGCGCAGCTTCCTTCACTAGCTGATTATCTTGGTCAAACCTTTAAGGACAAGACTGCCTACTAGAAGAAGCCTAGCTCGTTCCCTCTGCAAAGCCGGTCTTCTAGATTATTCCTCCAGAACCACCCGAAGGTTGATATCCGAAAGAATAGATCTAGATATCCGACCATTTGTACACTTGACAAACGGCTTGTACTCGTCCATCAAGGTACAAAGCATACCAGTCTCAGCGGGGTTTCTTCCCTCAGTATGCCATTGTCCTCCAAGTTATTCCAAGAATTGTAATTCAAGCTGGATAGTAAGCCTTGTATCCTCCAAGCTGGTCAGTCCTTCCAAGTATCCTCCCTGTAGCTGTCTGTCAGTCAGTCAGTTTAAAGATCGGGGGGGGGGGGGATCTCCTTCCTGTGAATGTGGTATCTCGAACTTGTCCTGATTGGATTGAGCACAATTATCTGAAGGTTTGGTCCTGGCAAAACTCGGCTGAATCTCCTTACCCTCACAAAATAAACTGAAATTAAACTTCTATGGAAAAAATATTCTCATGTTTAAAACTTTTTTTGGTGTGTTCATTTTTCTCCTTTTTTTGGGATTTTTTATTTTTTTATTTTTTTTTTTTTGTGTTTTCATTTTTATCCATTTGCTGATCGAAGTATTTAAGTGCCGGTGAGACTCCTCAGAAGCCATTCGATATGATCAGCTGCTAATTGAACCTGCTTAATAGTACCACTGATGGTGATTAAATGACTATATTCGTGCCTTTGTGGCATATCTATTAAGCTGACTCCACTGTGGCGGGTGATTTCCATCAGCGTCCTTCCTTCCACTCCATATATGGCTCTGTGGAACCTCCTGGGCACATGCAAGTCGACAGTCACGTACCTGTTGAGGCCAGAGTCCCTTGTGGTGGTCACTCTAACCTTTTCACCTTGGAAGGTGATGTGACTACTGTCGGATGAGGAGATGGCCCTTTTGGGCTTCTCGGGTTCCAGGTCAAACACGATAAGTTTTCGTGTAGTTTTTGTAATCTTTTCTTCCTTTTTCTTCTCCTCCTCCTCCTTTTCCTCCTCCTCCTTCTCCTCCTTCTCCTTCTCCTCCTCCTCCTTCTCCTCCTTCTCCTCCTCCTCCTTCTCCTCCTCCTCCTTCTCCTCCTTCTCCTTCTCCTCCTCCTCCTTCTCCTCCTTCTCCTCGTCCGTGGAAATTTCCTTTTTGAGCTTCTGCTCTTCCTGGCTGTTGTTGGTGCCATGGAGAGCGCCTTTTGAGGCTAGTAGCCAGCCAAGCACCTGACCCACACCAGATGCCCCTCCAACTTCCTCCTTCTCAGCCTTACGTCCGTTGGTATCCTGGTCCTGTGCCTCGACTACTTTCTCTTCACTTTTATTGTCTCTGTCATTCTTTTGGACATCCTTCTGACCATCCTTAATATCCATTTTTAAACTTGTCCTGTTAAGTCTCAGTTTCGTCATTCGAGGTCTGTTTTCTTCTTTCGTCTTATCTCCCTCTTCAAGTTCCTCCTTGAGTGAAGGGATGAACTCATTTGCCGCAAGCAGCTCATCCTTGAGACCAACATTTTTTTCAGACTTGAATTTTTCCAGTTCTTGACTCAATTGGATGTTTTTTTGCTCCAAGTCACTTAATTTCAAATGTTCTTTTTTTGTAATTTTCTAACTCTTGTAAAATGCATTTGTAGCGCTCATTCCTGAGCAGATCATTTATTTTTGCCTCATTGAGGCTCTCTTCCAATAGATGCGTCTGTTCTGAAATCTGCTTTATTACTTCCATTTTCTTTTCAGCGAATATTTCCAGTTTTCTTTTGTTCTGACGAACTTTATCCAATTTTTCTTTGAGTTTAATATTTTCTTTTTCTTTTTCAATTAATTCATTTTTATATTGTTCCAGGATAACTTCTTGATTGCAGATTTCCTTTTTTAGATGTTCGTTTGTGCGTTCTAGGTCGTCATTCTTTGTTGTCAAATTTTCCATATCGATTTGCTTCTCGATTTGAAGACTTCCGATGATGTTACTGAGATGCTGATTCTCTGCTCTCAGCTCTTCATTATCCTCTAAGAATTTCGATTGTTCTTCCTTTCTTAGACTGATCTCGGCAAAAGCTGCTTCCAGTTCTTTTTCCAGGAAACCGATACGTTCCTCGAATGTCTTTTGGATATTCTCCTTCTCCTTCTCCTTCTTCACCTCTTCTCTTTTCTGATTCTTTTCCTCTGGGGGTCCTCCTTCCACCTTCTCCTCCATCCCACCCTCAGAGTTGAAGGGGTCCTTAGACCTCATCCAAGAGGTCATCCTATACATTAAGGATCCTTCCTTTTGTGGTTCTGTGAAAACCATACCGCCAAGTGTCCTCTTAACTTGAAGATGGGCAGTATTAAACTGGGACATCTTGTTAGTTCCTCCTTGTTTGATGCTGCTCAACATGTTGAATGCTCCTAGAAAACTTTTATTCATTTTGATTTGTTTTCAAAAATCTATTTGATAGATGACTAGATTCTTCTTCTTTTGTCAGGTATAATATTAAAAACGTAAATTTTCCCTCAGACGATTCCCGGAGACCCTTTTGGATCGGGAATCTTTTTGGAGACACCGGAAAGACAAGAATAATTCTTGAAGACTCTGGAGACAATTTCGTTGACTCCGAGAGAAATCCT